>NW_018404823.1:347482-576555 GCF_002113885.1 Mizuhopecten yessoensis | reverse complement strand
CTATATATATATATATATATATAGTAGATAATAAATAAATAAGTCCTTGCGAAGGAAAATATAGAATAAAAACAAATTTTTCAGATCGGACGATCTGAAAAATTTGTTTTTATTCTATATATATATATATGGTTTATATATAGGTATAATTTTCTTCTGATATAATTATATTTTATAGTCTTGAACGCTACCAAAACAGATTAAAAGTTAAATAAAAAACACAAATTTCGTTTCTGTTTTGCGTTTGATAAACATGAACTTAAAAAATGTCTTAGTGTGCGTCGGAAAAATCGTTTCGCCAAAATAATAGCTTTATTTTATATAATCGATTCTTCAGACCAGTAGAACCATTTAAATCAGGAACGGAATAACTTTATAACTCTCTTTTTTTGTGAAAACCATGACAAATGATACATAAATCATTGATGTTATTATACAACGTGAGTATATCTATCAAGAATAATATTCAACAGTCGCTTTTACAGGAGACAAAAGGATCTAATACATATTGTAAAGTGCCATTCTTAATAACTTTCTTTTTGTGTTGGTGTGACCAACATTTTGCTGCATTTTTGCATCGACTTCATGTGAGCAGTAGGTCATTTTATTAACATAAGCGATAACGTTATGGTATATTATGTTCCAATGATGAGAAGTGATTTTAAAACTTGCGATCGCAATGAATATCGCTAGACCATATAAGGAACCTAAACGCATACTGCGTGTACACACTGCCCACTCACGAAACACCTTCCTGGTTTCAGGTCGACATTCTATAACTCTATTCTAGTAAGTCTCCTTTATTTAAAGCTGTCATATTTCCATATATGTTCTGTATACATTAGCGGCAAGTAAGTAGAAATATTATGCGCGTTTAATGGCTGAAGAGTTTATATAAGTGGTAGTGGAGCTTTCATCTTAAAACATAATTGTCCTGTTGAAAAGACGAAATATCTAATAAAATATACATCGAATAAAATGCTATCCATTGATTTACAACGGGTTTTGCGAAGCCAATATAGAATAATGTTTGCTCACATTTACTAAGATTTAGTGCGTGTGGACTATTTTCATGAAACGAACTTTGTCATTTTGTGATTTCTTAACTACATGTACTTCCGACTATAATAGTAACATGAAATACATATTTTACTTTACGTAATGGAAAAAAAAACATGATTTATAACGTACACATGTTAGTACTGTTTCTCTTTCGTTACATAATACTTAATATACACAGGACCATAAATTATCTATACGATATTAATAAACCACACTCATGATATTCAGGAATTCCTTTCTGGGGTGCAAAGGGCATAGGGTAATTGTAGCAATTGGTAAGTGAGAGCAATAATTAGCTCGACAGTCAATCTATAAGTAGTACCCACACTATTAACTACTAAATAAAGTGCGATCACGATCATGGAATTAACGCAAGTATAAACCTGGTGTAAACTTCATGGAATCTGATACACATCGCCTCCAAGTAAATGTGTTAAATCCCCACTCACGGAGATTACATTTTTCCAAACTTTAAAAGCTGCAGAAAATACTTAAGTGAAAATAGTCTTATTTAGCTCAACAAATTCCATTCTCATAATGATATATGTTAGTTAATGAGAGGAGCAAGTTTGATGAGGAGTTCATATAGATCAAGATGTATCAGTGGTCATCACACCAAAGACATAAGGGTACTAAGATAGAACGACACTCAGGTACAGGAACACAAAATCTAAATTAGTGTCTACATTGACTGCGTAAACAGACATTTTCATGCAGAACATGTATTTCTCATAATCCTCATTTAGTCAACAGTGCATTGACATGCGTAGCCTTATAATACGCTAACATGCAGAAGTTTGAAGGTAACATTTTTGTTCATCTTATTATCCTGAAATGTTTTATTAACCCAATTCATTCACCTAACAGTGTCCCATTTATTTGATACCTTCCGTTCTGGGTTCAGAGTAAGTAAACACACACAAAATCGAACTCTCATGCACCACAATAGAATATCAAATATTTGAAAGTGAACACGATATCAAATTGACTTACCTGGTCATGATGTGCTCATTAGAACAGTGCATTCATATTCATTCTGTATTCTGGTTACAGGTTAGGCATGGGTTGTCGGTGATATGTGCACTGTGTCTGACAGTAGCGTCATATCTTATCACACACGGCTGTCAAACTTTATTTCAGTCCTGTCAAGCGAGATTTTCTTTCATATGTGTCGCTCTTATCCTCCTATTATGTTTTGTATATTTTGTACAGATGGGACTTTATAGTTATGTACCGGCTTCAGTGTTTTGTTCGTCACGCTATGTTTCCTCTATCAGGCAATATCAATAGTAAAACGAATCCTGCAGAGCGAGTTTGTCTACCTCGTTACGGCTGGCCCATCAAAGATAACCCTAGATAACCTGTATGGTATGTTCAAAACAGAGAGCACTGAGGGGATTTCCCAAACCAGTGTACTGCTTAACAATCTATTCAGAACCGGTTTTGTTGGTGAAGTTAATAAAGAAATCTGATGTAATATCAACGCCATAGTGATAACTCACGGTGACATCTTGTGGTATATAATTAAATCTATGGTTACAGAATTGTAAGTAAACACTTACTGGGGGGGTGGGGGGGAGGGCTTGCATTGTAACCAACATCAGAAAAACTAAAAGTTTTTAAAGAAAATTTCAAAAAGATGAAGTTACAACAACATTATGCAAATTTATTTAAGTATTTGGGCGTTACAAGGTCACCTTGATGCCCTTGTTACCGCATTTTATTTTTAGTATACCACGCCACCGTAAATGACTCAGATATATCTATTCAGTCGAGAAAGCGCATCTAGACACTACACTACGATCACGTTGTCAGTTATAAGTAATTCTAGCTCAAGTATGTCAATCGCTTCTGATTAAATTGAATTCAATCATGTAAAAATAAAATTCATTCGAAACTCAGATGAGTTAAGGAAAAATCTTAAGTAAAGGAAATCAGTCCTGCTGAAGTTATGAAACGTTCGTGGAACAGGGGCTATCCTCTCTCTGTGTATTTACCACTTGATAAATGGTTCAAGCATCCAATATTGTAATGTGAAACGTTTAACTTACACAAGTGCTACTCTCTACTTACATCACTTATCTTGATTTATCGACAAATGTTTAAGAAAAACCAATGACCAAAATCTACGCTCTTGCCTGATTTATCAATAATGCATTAATTCAATGATATTAATTTACATGTCTAACCGAATACTTACACATCTGAAAAGCCGAAACGAGATGATATTTTGTTTGCATTTAGTGCAAATGATAAAGATATGAACAGTTATTCAAGTATATTCGACCCTCTCTTGCATTGACACTTGGGATCATCAATTAATCATCCTGACCTAAGCCTTGTAAATACTTTTTATTTTGCTTAATTTCACTGATTGGTAAAATGATTTTAAATAGTGTATTTAGTGTATTAATGTTACCACATTCTACAGATTTACACATCTATATTTATCTATGATGAAATTATATTCTTCAGAGATGTTAGTTCAGTAGTGTTATATTCATTCTTTTCCCAAGTCAACAGTACGAATCCATGTTTAATCTGACGATCTAAGACCTTGAAACTGAACCGGTAACATGTACTAAGTAACTTTAAGTCATAGACACTGATATTTTATATACATGATGATTAGCTGGCATGTGTGTACACGTGGGCCTACTATTCCTACACTCTGACGTTGTCTGTATCTGTACAAACTTTACCTGAGCTAAATACAGACACGCATCAACGAATATTGCTGTCATTTGGGAGTTCTGGTGTTTAAATAAGGTGTAATAGACAAAAAGTACACAAATTAACTTTATTTTCAACTTGTAAAATTTTCGTTAACAAATTGCATAATATGTTATAACTTTATAACAACAAGGCAGTTTTCTGTTAATAAACTTGCTAAAGGACAAAGCAAAGAAAGATTTTGACATTTGTATAAACTAACCTTACAAACATTAATTACATGTTAAGGACATGTACATTTGACATATTTACACTCCTTACAAATCTCCTTTCATTGATTAGCTGTTGACTATATTTTACAACAAGTACTGGTCAATCACGTCATGTGCAGTCCAAAGTAAATGCAATGAAGATAATGCTGAATACATTCACATAGTTGAGCATGTCTTTGTAAAGTAGCAACGTAACAAGGAGTCTCTATAATCTCGATGGCTTAGACACGCATCCCTTAAGGGCTGACATCACACCTTTAGTACAAGACATCATGTCCGCTTTTGTGTGGTTTTTCTGTATCTCTCTTGGTTTGAATGATTCCCGACTTTGACGTGTTGGATCTTGCAAGATGTCTTCACAGTCATCGCCTGTTTCATTAATACGTGGATATCCCTGCAAACGGAACATAGTTACAAAACAGTTACGTATTGTTAGAATATTCAATTGTAGAACAATTATAAATAACACCAAAGCAAAGAACAGGCTAGCTTTGATATTTTAACTTGTCTTTTATTTTCTTGTTAAGCTGTATCCTTCTTAATCTAAATAGACAAGAAGATGATATTGTGCTCATGTACTAGAAAATGCATTGATTCATACCAGCTGCTTTGAGGGTTTGTCTGTAAATTCAGAAAAATCCAGACCTCCGTATCTGTCTAGGATCCGTTTCTGGATGGAGGTAAAGGATGCCGGGTGGACGTCACTAGCGCTCCTGCGTCTGTTCTTGTTAGTACCATTTGTCCTCATTGAATGGCGTGTCTATCCAAATTGGACAATAAAGAAGAAAGTGTCAACACACAACTCCACAAAATGCTAAAAATATAGTAAAACGACATCAGCAAAAATATCAAGAAACTGACAATATTAAGGAATCTAGAACCACTCCAAAGACAATGAATATGAATCTAGGAGTAAACAAGGAGTGTGGTCATACCGGATTTTTAATCCTTCACAGAACGGTCACTCTAACCAACTGTTTTGCGGATGTCTATTGACCTAGTCTCATTACGGTTATACCCAAACTTTAGGGGAGGTGGGGGAAACTGTATGCATATGCATGAAAATCAACGTTAAAGTATCTAGTGTTGTGCCAGTAGGGAGACTGGAATCCTCATGAGGGAAGGACAAGATGTGTCACACATTTCAGGATAAATAAGGTCCTGCGGAAATTGTATAGTTTTCTACTTCCATCGGCGACAGAGAATCGATCTCTAACAGTCTACGGTATATATACATATAAAATATATCTAATTATGGTAGTCAACTGAATTCCTGTATTTGAAATCAAACCACTATTATACGACCGTAAATTGGATTAACATTCTTTTGACAATAGTGATGAAGAGTTCGTAATTGACGACATGGCCATATGTTCCAGTTATATGCTTATTTTATGTATCGAAATACCATATCTCTTACAAAGATGCTGTCTTCCTTCGCTTTTCTATTCATTATTTCAGTTTCAATGTACCTACCGGATGGGTAGTCCAACGTTTATTCTGTTGTCGGTCACGGAAGTCTTGTGACTCCTCTGACTCTAGGAAATGTGGTGTAGTTACAGGAGGGTGCGTGTGTCCTTTGCTAACTTTATTTTCACGAACGTAGTAAAAAGGAACAGGAGTGTCAGGTCGGGAAATGCGATAATCCTTCAGATCTCTTTGATGAGCATCACCTTCTGTTATTTCATCAATATCTCCCTTCTCCATCTGAAAAAGGAAAATTTAACTGATATAAACCTGATTTCAAACAGCAATTTAGCTAAAAAGATATAAGAAGAACTGAGTATAAAGAAATGTTCACCTTTAAAACAGTGATAATGTCTCACGCTTTTACCTTTCGCAGTTTTCTTCTTTCCAACCTTTGCTCTCGCTTGTATATGTTACTTTCTCTGTTAATGCTTTCTGTACGAGGAGCTGAGGCGTTGCTAACGTCATGAGTATTCGACCGTCGGTAGTGCTGTCTAGATGGCTGGCCATTTCTACATCGTGTAATATCTCGTAACGACTCAGGTAAGTCTACAACAGTGGAGAACACAGAGCATACCTCCATAGCATCAAGATCAGCAGCATCCAACGACGAGGTCGGTGTGTGTATCTCAAAATTCTTCGTCAGGAATGACAGTTCATCTAACGATGATGTTGGTGTATGTTGCTGAAATTTTAACAGTGAAACGATTACAGTGCAGAATAGTTTAAATGAGATATATATACTATAAAAAGGTAATACAATTGTAGCAAAAATTGAAACAATCTGTACTTTTTGATGAGCTACTTACCATTACTTTACATAAAAGTTCAACATCTGTTGGTGTACCGGAATCTTCTGTAGTCTGCATTACATCGCTCTGCAAAGAAATTAATTACTCAGTCAGTACTTAACTAAATAAGGTGTAATAACGCATCAAGTGGGGAAAATTATCATGAAAAACATCAAAACATTCTACTCAAAGACATAATGAAAACTCCTGAGATATAATTCAGAGTAAATATATATAATTCTTTAAAAAGTGGTAAATAAAATGAAACTTTTGTATGTAGTTTACCTTGTAAAGAACTGGACCGGTCCATCGGCGTCTCCCTTTTGAAGATTTAGACGTTCGCGTCGTAGAATATTCTTTTGAGCTACATTCCTTCTTGCGTGTCTGTTTAATGATGTCCCAATTTTATTAATTAAATGACAATAGAAACAAAAATCAATATTTACATAAATTGTTATTCTTCGACAAATGCACTTGTTTTTCTTATTCAAACCTGATAATTAGGCTAAGCAAATACGACGAAACCTCAAACAAACAAAATACCTCTTTCGTCTGTGTGTCAACAGGCCTTTCCCTGTGGCTGCTCCCAGACCCAACAGAACTTGCACTTCGTGCCAACGATGAACCTGTGTGTGTTTTGAAAGGGATGCCATTCATATCCAAGAGGTGGCAAGCCCGCAGCATGTCTGCACGGTTTGCAAACAGTAAGGCGTTCTGTAAGTGCCCCGACGCTTCTCTGTTTGTGTCTGTCTCTAGATAATACCGATTGTCTTTGTTAGTACAATCAAAATATTAAACACAGTATATGGCAAGGCGATGTAAGCATTGCTGAACTGGGAATCACAGAAACACACCGTACAAATATTAACATCTTACGGTCAGCACAGGTTATATAGCCCATACAATTTCATTAAGGTTTTAAACTAGTAGTGTCAAAAAAAAAATGTAAACTGCTAAACATCAAAATTTATTTTCCGTTTCAGTTGTGCACTGTCAATGTATCTCAATACTGCTTATTGATGATGAAACATGCTCGTTAACATTTAATTTATCTAATCAATTCTATTATTTTTGGTTACAAAATGCAATGTTAAAATAAATTTACAAATATTAATATAAATTACCTGAAAGCGTTTTAGAGCTTTGAAGTAGGGTTTCTTTGATTTTCTTTGTAACTTCCATTAATTGAGATTTCCACCAAATTCGGTGCTGGTAGTCTCTGTGACCGACACATTTTCTAAAATCTATAACTGCTTGCCGGATTTCGTCTAGAGATCTCTGAGTTTCTAGGTCTTCCTGGTGCCACTGATCAATCAGCTTCCGATAGGTTGATAACATAGGACCATCGATACACTTTGACTTCATTTCGTCTACACGGGACTTATACTCGACGCCTAGTATACGAATGAGGGCTCCGGAAATATCTTTCCATAGAGAATCGAACTCTTCTTGATTAATTCCAGTAACACCTCCATGTGATACTGCGTTCCGATACAACCGAAGTCGTAAAATGTCGTCCCCTATCTGTATGTGATGTTGTTGTGGCAATTGGGTAAAAGATGAAGATGTTGGTTTGATACCGAAGATTTCAAATAACAAAAAACTCAGTAGCGTTATATCTAATTTGTTAAAATGCACCAATGGATAAAGACAGCCAAGCTGCTTTTTGCTCAGTACTTTCTTCGTCCGGATTTGGACTGAGAAGCCACTGAGAAACATATTAAGGCCTTCACCCTCCAAATGGGTTTTAAGTAGAACATCGTGTTTGCTCGGTACGCTAGGAAGACCAAACACAGTAGCACTGATGATGCGTTGGACATCTAAAGATATCGTACCGAAATGTGGGCAGGATTGATTCGAAAACAATTCATCAAACTGTGGCTGTGATAATATGCTCTGGAGTTCAATCTTTTTGTTCTGAATTGAATGATTGAAAACTTCGTATACCAGACGCTCTTTCAAAGCAAATGATCCCTGTTCATTAATAAATAGTACCAGTCGGAGGCTATGCGTTTGTTCCTTTGATATAGCTGCACTTCCTTCCTCCTTTACTATATCCATGTTTTAAGTCCTGGAAAGAAACACAACGTTTTATCCACAAAGTGTCAATGATTTTAGTCCGGATCAGGTTGTTGAAAGTTTCAACAACACTTTAACACCTAACTTGTATACCTAAAATATAATCTCAGTGTAAAAATGAATACAGTGGTTCAGTATGAATATGTAAAGGCAAAAGTTAATAACAATGTTTGATGAACTTACAAGCACATAACTCTTTACTATCTACTTAGTCTAATTTCACCGTCTGTCAACTGGAGCTGCTAAGTCGTGGATACAACGCATTATTTTCTGGGGTAGATTTATAATAGCAAAGGCATCATGTATTGTATAAATTACATCAGCTACAGAAAGCATACAATGGTCCGGACTCCAAACAACAAATGAACGAACAATACGTTTTGTCTTAATCTATTAAAATCTAAATGTAAACAACATTAGATCATGTCCATAAATAACAGCAATGGTAATTTTAAGGTATATAACTGTACACATGTAATGTACATGTATTTCTAATGCCGATTCCTTTTATGTGTATGTTTAACATGCTGATTGCCAAATTTTCTTTTACAGAGCGTCTATATGATTTACGTCTACAAATAGGTATGCTCATAAAACTTTATCGAAGGTGTTACTTACACCACAGTGTTCCGCTACTGCATTCATTGTCGATGTCTTGTTTAACTAACGTTTATTTCTGTTCATTCCATAAGTGACTGTAGTGATCATTGTAGCATGAAGATTTGATACCGAATATCGTCTGATATCACGAACCGTCACTCCATATAGAAAGTATTGCACCATGTCTATTTTTAGCTATGTTTACCTGTGGTGAAAAACATTGCATACCGGACTTGCGGTATTTGAGGTGCTTACCTAAGTAGGTCAAACGCTATAATGAACTAGCCATATCTTACACCTTGACGTATGTTTGGCTTTAATACACATGTGCCTCGGTCGTAGTAGGTATTTAAATCCGTGGAATGTACATGTGTTCGATATGCATACGCATTCTAAGTAGAAACATGTAATAAAAAAAATCCGTTATTACTAGCATTTGTTACATAATTACATGTAACGTTTGAACTATTACATGCACTAATCAATAATTAATATTTTTATCATTATTTGTTGTAGAATGAAATAATCAGTAAACAGTATGTGTAGATATTAGACCACCACTTTCCGGTAAGATGGCTTTGCATACCGCTTTAATCATCAATACCCACTTCCTGGTATCGTACATTGTTGGATAGCACAATATATTATATAACGTTATCTTAGATTGATCAAGGCAGCGGATATTCTAGTATAGTAAAACTTACCTTCGCTGAAGTAGATCTTCAAACTATGCAACAGCTGATAATTGATATGTCACGTGTATTAATGGAATTTCCGTCTCAAAATAACCATTTATAGAAATGGAAATTTCCATGTGTCTGGGTGGCATTCCTAATATATTTGACCCTAACATAGTTTGAATACGCATCACTCTATGCAATGATATTCATCTAAGCAGTCATTGTGATATTGGTGGTATGAAAAAGGATCATGCTTTGAAACTGTCATACACAATACTTATGAATAAGAGCGATAGGTATATACATAAATCAGCTGCGAGCCAGTGTATATTGTCAAATTGCACATGTCCCTTCCGTAATGAATGGACATCTCATGATAAAGGGATACAACGCAGAATTATATATAACAAATTTTATCAAACGGAGCGTCATTAATACAACACTTAAATCAGACAGAATCTTAGACCTATTTCACTGAAGTGAATGCTTTTACTCCATTACCTACTATATTTCATTTAAATAAATACGCTCTTAAATGCTCCCATTCAATTCTTCCCAGCATTCATTTTAACGAATCTAGAATATTCGACACATTTAGGGAGAGCATAACATTCCAAGAAGAATTATTCATGCTGTCTTCTCCGAGTTTAGTTTAGTTCAAACAAGCAGCACACTCTCTCAACAACAAAACAAAACAAATCTCGTAAAATAAAAATGCAACCGACTTTAGACGAGCAAGCGTGATAAAACTCGGCACTTAGAACTCATATAAATTAACAAAACATTTAATAATGGACGTGTACCTTATGACCTTTCCCCTTGAAATATGTTACGCCACCGCTAGCATCTGTGTGCACTTACTGATTTTCCATATTTGGGATTTTGTGCAAGAATTATTATTACAACGTTGAATTAGCATTACCTAATAAAAGTTCAATTTCTAGTTAAGTTGAACTCGATGAATCCACCAAACCCTATCTGTTTTATTTGCCCAGATTAACATTCCCTGCGCGTATTACACAATTTACTTTCCTCGTCTAGACGTTATTATTCCACGATGACACGGTAGAAAGTTTACGTTGATGTATTGCATAATATTAGCTTACTCTTCATCAGAGTATTATGGTCTTCCCACGGTGGACTATGTTTTTACATTACGTCAATACCGGACGCAGACGCCCACAAGGTCAAATATTAGGGGCATACTATAAAAAATTCACAAGTTCAAATTATTGTAAAACACATGTTTATTTAAATATAAAGATTGGATCTTGCTTTTGACTATTTACTAGAGTAAAGAGTTGGCATTAGATAACTTGAACATAAACTACTTCGTTCTTCAATTCATCACCCTATGAATTCGACAGATGGAAGATTAAACCCACAAATGACAATAGATAGTGTTGTCAGGTAATGCGTTCCTATGTATATTTCAACTTTGTAATATTTGGAAAAGCACGTCCAAATTGCTTTGCCGGAATTATGATAATAACCTTCAGGATGATGACCCCTAAGATTCAACTCTAATTGAGAAAAAATGTAACGTACCTCTGATAAGGTAAACAAATAGTAATTGATTTCAAACCTTAACATTTGCGAGTCAAACGTTTCAAGAAAAACCAAGATCCTTACCGTAGGCACTTGATGAAGTCTAAGAGAATTGTTTTCGTATCAGTTTTTAAAATGAAAACACTAGCACATTGCATTTCTTTCACACTGTGTACACTTAAATTATGCCACCCAATAATTCTTAATGGATTGTTCAGACAGGTGTTATCGCTGTTTTTATGGCAAAAGAACATTGATTATTAGACAAATGCTTTGTGTTAAACAGATCGTATGAAATGGAACTTTATTTTATACCAAACTTGCATTTGAAACCTTACCTGGAATGACCTATTTGAAAAGTTATGTTTCATAAGAAATGCTACAGCTACCAAAAATTGTATTTCAAATCCAGCTGATGAGTTCATAGACCAGTGCTTATATTATTGCCGAAGTACATGTAATTCGTAATCAAATGTAGAAAGTCACTGTGACTCAATTGAATAGACCTTTTTTTTTTATAAATATATGCTATTTCTAAAAATAAACAGATATTGGAATTTTAAATATTCGCATCTTTATCAATATTCAACACACAATTTGATATTTTTTTTTTACTTTTTTAAACAATATATGTCCATCTGTTTGGTTGTATGTAGCTAATGTAGATTTTCTGAGTGATAGTAGAGTGTTACTGTTGTATAACATTCTACATAACGCTGGTCACCTATACAATAAACACTTACTACACAGGGGTAAGTATAAAACAAGACTTTATTAGAGTATGATGAGGAGCAATGACAAACGTGATGTACAAAAATAATATTGTATAATCATAGACAAAATGTATCAAAATAGGTTAAGAAATATACAAGTGCCTTATAAATATGAAGCAAATTAAATACAAAGCATACACGCAATTTTGCATCTGGTCATATTGATAAAAGGGAAAATCCATTTGTATGTGTTCAACGGCAAAGATATATGATTAAGGAAATGGCACAAAACCAAAAAATAACTAGTGTATTAAAAGCGAAAATCGATATGATGAAATTTTATTACACAAATAATTAAACAAATTATACAAAGTAAACTGGAGACGTACTATGCAAGAAATCTATAGAAGCTTAAGGATGTAAACCTCCGAGAAGTCAAAAAAATCCTGTATTAAACTTTTTTTCTTATATTGATTTTTGGAAAAGGTCGATAATGGCATAGTAGAAAATGCAAAAAAAAATCATATGTCCGTGTGTTTGTTTTTGTGCTATGATCGGTCAAAGATCCCACTTTAACACAATAGGTGATTTTAGGTGAATGTTCGGGTTTTGACCATTTGCAGAAAAATATCATACAATTGCTTCCAATTGTGTTATCAGATATGTATGAAAGTTTGTAGAATTGATAAAAATATTATTTTCTTTTAAATTATGGAAGTAAAATTTCTTAATCTTATTCATTTTACTCAGAAATGCGATTTTAGTTACCCCTACCCCTTATTTTTTAATGAAAAAATGCACATTTCTTTACCATTTTTTGCAGATTAAACGCTTGATATAAAAAAAATCCTCTATTAAACTTATTTGAGTATTCAATGCATGAATGAAAAAATGTGTTTTTCTTTCTAAAGCAGCCACGAAAATGGGGGGTCGGTGTGCTTCTTTGTTGTCCCATTATTATTTGTGTTATTTTTCACCTTTTTCGGGGTCAAAAATCAAAAGTGCTTCAGTTACCCTAATATGTTAAAAAGAATTACCAAATATATATAACTTTCCACTTTTTTGCATATGATTTAAATCATAATGAACATTATTAAGTTGTACAGCAAAATTGAACCTGCTACATTTAAAAATGGTGGCACAATGACAATTTAAGTGATCAATCTAGTGTGAAATTTTGCCTCTTGTTGAGCGCAAGAAATTCACATAAATACACTTTTTCAAAATGGCCACCAAATTGGTCATTTTTTTCAAATTCTTGTAAAAAATGTTCTTCACACAACACAAATCTAGTCTTTTGCCATGTTTTTCAGATGTGTGTTTGCTATTAAACCTATCATAATTTGTTAAATATTACAAAAACCCGTTACGCCAGATCAAAACGAGACTTGAACGTGACTGAAACCTCAGAAGAGTACATCCTTAAACAAGATCTCGGTTAAAATGGTTAAAATAAGAAGAAATAAATTCTAGATTTTAAAAATTAAAAGATCTATAGTCAAAAATAAAAAACAAAAAACGAAAGTTAAGAGCACTTTAAAGCAATATAAGCTATATCAATAAATATATTTTTAAGAAAACCAATGACAAAGGTAAGAAAAAATCTGTATTAGGAAAGTAAAAGACCATATTAAAGCAACACATAAAGCTGAAAACAGCGATTGATCCTTATCTTTAACACAAATCACAGATATATCCATAATTAATAACAGTAAAACTGAAATAAACATCATCAGAGTGACAGAGACACAGCCGATTCCCCGCACTAAAAATGTCGTGAATAAAACAAAATATCTGTTCTTTAATATTTTTCATAAAGTTTACGTTTAGATACGCTATAGTCATGCATGAAAAATAAACGTTTCCAATGTATGTTACATTTTTTTGCAGTGGTACAATTGAACGGGGATCCATAAGTGAATTCGTAAATTGTATATTTGGCAATCATTAAGTGCTTCAAATTGTATTAATTTCAATGCAAATAGACACATTTCGTTTCAATTTAAAAAAACAAATTGTAACAATATGTTCGACGGATTGGGTGGTGATAAATAGTAAATATGTTTTTCAACAACTGAAAATTGAATAGTTCTGGTATATAAGGGTATATGTGTTTTATGTTGTAACCCAAAAAAAGCATTTATTGATCGTCCATAGTAAGAAAGATAGAAGTGTTCAAGTAAAACAATGCTGTATGATATAATAAGTTATTGTGACCAATGTTATTGGTCTGTTATAAACATGTTTTAGACAGTACTGTACGTAAATTGATATTCTGAATAACTCAAACTCTTTCGTACATTAAAATATAAGCCTGTTCACTCTGCATCACAGTGTCTTCATTAATTCTCTTTACTGATGAGTCGCTGACACCAAACCACGTGTCGGAATCACCATCCATATCAACAAAACAATGTTGGTCCTCCCCAGAATGCATCCTGTTTCGAGATTTCAGATTAGAATCATCGCTTTCCTTTCGTCGTTCTTCATGCCAAGTGTCCTCCAGTTGGGTACGAATACTTGACGCCATTTTTTCAGGATCCTTCCATTCGTGTTTTTGTAGCTGATTTTGTATGCTGTTTACATTCCTGTGGGTTGTTTTGATGTACGCAAAGTAGTGTCCTCCTTTCATTGACCCTTGGTGATTCACCACACCAAACAAGGAATAAGACTCTCCGGGGGTCAGTTTACCAGAAGCTCCTGAAACCTGCTAAATAAAATACTTATATTCTATATACGTAAATAATATAATTGTCACCTTTTTAGAGCAAGAACCAAACTCTACCACTCAGCATAAAAGTCATAACTGTTCTATTCTTGGCTTGCAACCCTCCAGATAAAACTCTTCAATGTCATTCTTGTGGAACAGCCTTAAATTGTTCTTTTAAAAACTTCGCAAAATATGCCATGGGGAAAGAATAATATTACGATAACTTAGAGCAATAATATGACGTCATCTGATTATCTGATAATAAAAAAGACAATTTTCCTTTGTTAAAATGTTGATTCATAAATCCATGTAGCTTGATACACTGTACAGCTTATTGCTTCAGGACTACAAAGGAGGCAAGTAAGAGAAAGAAGACAGAAAGTAATTTGACTTAAATCTTAACGCCCATGGAGTAATCATGACATACACGTTATCGAATCGGCTGCACATAAACAGGATCTATTGTTAAAAATGAACTAAACGTGCAAATATATTTTTGTATAGGAAGTGATAAACAAGCAAACTGTTTTTTTCCTATTTAGCATCAAATCGTTTTAATGTTCATGTGTAAATATGGTTGTACAGAAATTTTTCCACACATCATCAAAAAATGATAAAAATGTCTTACCTCCATTGATACGGAACAGAATCTGGTCATATCCAGAAACTTGGGGTAAGACACTTGGTCGTTCACCTTGTACACATCACGATCTCTCTGTTGGGATACAAAATATCGACCACAAGATATGTATTTATTACTGATATTGGTGCTGATAAAAATTCCAAAATCCTTGGTTAAATAAAGCAAAAACGATATATTGTTATAACATGTAAAACAGTACCTGATTGAATCTGTTGATTTGCAAAACCAGAACCGGAGGAAGAGAGATCACCTGTAGCTTTTTGTACAACACGCCCACGTTTCCTGTCAACAAAAATTATTTATTTTACAGTGAAACAAGGCTTTACAAATATCAATAGGGGCTCAATCATTGTCTTTTGCCTTATAAGTTTTTTAATCAGCGGTCGGTAAAGTCAACTACCAATGTATACAGAAAAAAATCTTTTTCAAGTAAGAACTTAATGAAGTCATTCTATTTTATTTTGTTATATGAAAGCAAGGGTTTTTTAATACGGTTACCCTGTAGATTTTTGCGACATTGGGTTTTATCACTCTGAATATAGGCTTTCATACTTTGAGTAAAACAATGTGAACTGTCTACTAGTTGAATTTACATACATGATCGTATATGTTTTCGCGGGTTAAATCAACTGTTAGAAATGTTAGAGGAATTACCATCTTTACATATTCGACAGGAAACCTCAGATGCCTCCATCGTTTCTGTTTCGGTCAATTTCTCTAGTCCCCATTCAACACCTGTCTGTATCACATCCATGTTGCCCTTAGCAAGAGACAATCCACTGAAAAGTTTGCTCTCTGGTGGTTTGGAGATGTTTGACGATTTTACCTCAATGCGATTTGTGCTGTCGACATCCATTTTTTCTTTCAATAGTTGGTTTTGATCTGATAAACTGCCATATTTGCCACCGATCCCTGATGAAACATAATATGCACTATTCCCGTCCGAGTCGTTCACAGTTAACGTCACTGCGGAGTTTGATAAACCGTCCGGATTCTGCTTAGCAGGATGACAATAAAAAAGTTGATTCAAAACAATTTGTATAGCGTTCAAATAGTTCAATGTCAGCAAAACATGCGAGTATAATATATGGCGTGAGTATTGCAGTGAGTATAATATATCATCAAGTTCGTTTACTAACAAAACAACGTAATTACATCTCGTCAAATCGAGTTACATCTAGGTCTTTGTTGATTCCAGTGATTCCATTCGCCAGATATGAAAGTTAAAATAAAAGATGATCAGAAAAGCAGCATGTACATAGACATACTCTAGAGTAAATACGGTAACTGTAATAATCGTACCTTAGTAACGGGTATGCTCAGACTTGTGAATGGCTGAAATACTGTATCAACCTAGAAAATTAAGAAAAATGGTCGATTTTTCCTGCTCAAGAAAAACAGATACATGCGCTTTTTTGCATTTTTTTCCTCAGGGAATGCATGAGTGCATTAATACAAAAAAGCAAAAACGTTTAAGCAGCCCATCCATATTTTACTGAAAAAGCCCGCGTAAACACAAACACCTTCCCCTGCTAAAATCTGTATCGTCAATATGATTACTTTTCACATTTGTAAAATTTCTTTTTCTTAAAAGAGTACTGATTTGTTTTTGTACGATTATATTCATGCATCCATTCGCCTATATTTATATTACCGCTTCAAGTACCTATATAAACAATCCCAGAGTAAATATGTCCATAGGGCGTCAACGCAGTTAGATCAGTATCATTTTGAAGCTTCTCATTGCGTCGCAAATAATAACAGACTATCGTCAGAATGCTTTGGACACGTACGGCTGTTTTAGAAATTTTATTTCACTGACGATACAGACACTTCAATACCGAAAGCACCAAGGATTTCTGTAAAGACACATATTCAACGATTGTTTAAACATCCATGCCGGTTCAAACGCAAATCGATCACATCACCATTTTAGCATGAAACTCTGGCAGGCTTCATCCAGTAAGGATGTAATCGTTTTGCAGGAATGTTAAACAAATACATTCATTTGCATTCACTACGAACCTCCTAATGTAGCTGATTGGTTGCAGAACTAAGTAAGTAAGATATCCGTCTGTGTAGACGTAAACTTACATGTCCACATGCCTCATAACAATAGGTCATCAAGAACTTCCCACCAAACAATCGTGAGGCACCGCAGTGACGCATGATATGCTCATCGTCTGCAAAAAGAACATTTTACTAACATTTCTCTTATAGTAACAATAATGCTACTCACAGAGAGAAGAAGAAGAAGAAGAATGTTCTGTTAGTCTGTTCACAATATCGTAAGATGAAAGATATGCTGTTTGGTCTATACACTATATAATAGGACACTTAGTTCACACTTCTACTGTATAAAAAAAAACTCTTATTATCGACCAATCAAGCAGAACCGTTTTTATTGTTTCTAGGTTTCTATGCATGCTAATGTTTCATCATAGACGTGATACTGCATATAGCTACACACCGTAACGGTAAGTATCATACTTACATGTATCATCTTGAAGTGGACGCTGTAAATACAAAACAAATATCATCAATTATGATAACAAATAATGATATACAAATGTACAACCATTAAAAAACGTAGGGTCTGGCTATAGCCACGAAACAAAACTAACATAATAAATATATTCACACTTAAGTTAACAGTAATAAAGAACTTATATAAGTTAATATGATACAATTAGGAGCTTTAATATAAATTGTAGTGGTTTATGTTACATCGCATCATACACTTACTTACTGTACCGTGAATACATTATCAAGTTTATAGTGGACTTATTTTCACTCGTACATGTTTCGCCAAACTCGAACATCAAGACTGAGATTAGCACAACTCAATTTAAGATTACATAACATGAACCATAAATAATATATTAAACGACATATTGCTAAGAAGAAACGCGTTTACGTTACCCGGATGTTTTCTAGGGCTTCGTCTTGAAGTGTACTGAGGAGGATATTGTAGAACTCAAACGTGTCCTCTTGAACACCATCACCAAACCTACCATTCCTAGCAAAACAGTGTGCCTACATGGATAATTCGTGAATTCTCAATTGTTCAAAAGAATCTTACTTATCAAATTACCTGCAATATGTAACAAATTTGTATTTTTTAGAGGAATTTTTATGACTTGTGTTACATTATTTGACCTATTCAATAAAATGGAATATTAATGACTGTTGTTTGATCTATTTAATAAAGTGTATTGTTATCATATGAAGACTGATAAACAACATACTATTTTCTTATGCTAAAACGTTTTCTTAAAAAAAATGTCAATTTCAGTGATAAACTATAGTTTCGTATACAAATTATATAGAATACGATTTGGAATAGTTTTAATCTCATATGCATTATATTGAAATAGTTTTAATCTTGTTATGTAGAAACAAACTTATATGTATAACATGCTCCCACGTAAGTCAAAGGATAAGGATACTGTGATTATGACACATGGCTTAAATCTAAACAGATTCCAGAATGTAACCAATATCTCCAATAGTTCATTGTTATTATCTCTGTTCATTAGAGCATGTAACACTAGATGAGATTGTAAATCTGTAGGACAGTGAACTTTATACGTAACTTACGTCTCGGATATGGATTTGAGGAAGGCATAAATGTTGTTGCGCATAGACTTTGTCTCCGTTGGATAACACCAGCTAAAACAATCGTCATCGTCAGCTTCATTGTCGCTGCTGTCATCATGATAGGATTCAAGTACGTTGAGCAAAGTTTTTGCTACTCTGTTCCCTTTGTTTGGATATGTCTGCTGTGGAATAGAACAAAACAATATGAAAAAGGGTTTGCTACATAACGTATACGTGTAGATAATCATGCATCAAGGTTTCAATAATATGATGCCAAAATTTGGAGCATAAGGATTTGGCTCAAGTAGGTAAACTTATAATCAACGAAAGATTGAGAATTCAATACAATTAAAACCCAATGAGAAGGTAATTAGACTTACATAAATTTGAGTTAGTTAGTTAGGTAAGACAATACATTAAAACCCAATGAGAAGGTAATTAAACTAACATAAATTTGAGTTAGTTAGTTAGGTAAGATAATACAATTAATCGTCTGATAAGTTCAATTATTTGGATAATAATTGTTATCAGGTGTATGTATCTACAGTCTTATCTTTGTAATGGCAGGTTTCACCTGCTGTTAAATCCATCCAACTGATCTTCTATCAATAGAAAACATACGATGAAAGCGGTCTCTGTGTTATTTATACTAGATGCTCTACTGACTGTACCTGTTTCTTAATCTGATCCTCCAGTTGTGCTCGTAGACATGGACTCCATGCTAAACACTTCAGGAAAAAGATATTTGTTTTAGTTCCTAGCATCAAATTGTCAGGGGATTGTACAATATTGTATCAAGACATTCAATCTATATTATCTACATATTTCAGAAGGGAAAATCTGAATACTTTCCGTGATGTTATTCTGTTATTCTGATTGTTTTAATGATCATCATGTAACTGATCTAGACGAGGATTAACAAACACAGGCAAAGGTGTATATGCACTCTGTCAATTTCTTCAGATTATTAATGTAGCAAATAGTATTCATCTTACCTGTAACATGGAATTCATATAGCAAGTTTCCCCGAGATTCGGTAACCCCTATAATACATTTGAAGAAAAAGAGCATACACATAAACAAAGAAAAGTACGGCTATCGAATTGTGATTTACTTATCAATAGTATAGACACACGGATTATATAGCTATCAATCAAAGCAAACTCTTAGACACGGGTTTATATTACATCGACAGAGACAGATTATAGTACCATCACCTGAATTATAGTTATAAAATAGCGTCATCAATTGACATTGTACGTATACAAATATATCAGTTCATTAATGGAATTATTATTTTGCACATATACACTATAACTAAAATTAATTATGCACACGTACATGAATTGTATCAACTAGACAGAGTGTATTGCAATTAAAACGTATTGTTTTGTGGATGTTTCGTTTACCGTACCTTTGGTTCGTCAGCGAAATCCAATATGGTATTTCTTATGCATCGCTGTTGACAATATAAAAGCACAAAGATCGGTTTAAAGACTACAAAGACGTTGTTATTGAATAATACTATGTGTATATATTACATGAATCTTGAAAACTATGATGAATTAAACGTATTAATTCAAACATGTGTTTGTATACGTTTTATGATATATTTTAATAACTTAACGGTAACTTTGAATTCTAACATCTCTCCATTTTCTCAGTATAGAAATACCATTAATTATAAACTAAATACACGTTTCGCAATGAATCGAATGTAAAGATAAACAGATAACGAAAGTAGATTATGATGTCACACGTTGATAACGTAAATATGAAATGCATGTAAAGATAAACAGATAACGAAAGTAGATTATGATGTCACACGTTGATAACGTAAATATGAAATGCATGTAAAGATAAACAGATAACGAAAGTAGATTATGATGTCACACGTTGATAACGTAAATATGAAATGCATGTAAAGATAAACAGATAACGAAAGTAGATTATGATGTCACACGTTGATAACGTAAATATGAAATGCATGTAAAGATAAACAGATAACGAAAGTAGATTATGATGTCACACGTTGATAACGTAAATATGAAATGCATGTAAAGATAAACAGATAACGAAAGTAGATTATGATGTCACACGTTGATAACGTAAATATGAAATGCATGTAAAGATAAACAGATAACGAAAGTAGATTATGATGTCACACGTTGATAACGTAAATATGAAATGCTTTATTTATTTCATATTACCGAGAATCCGTTAATTCTGAGAATCGAAACACTGGAGTAAAGTGTCTACTTAGATATTCTGGTATACAGTCATTCATAAAATATTTAAATAATTTCAATAAAACGGTTGTTATTTTCAGTTTACTTCAATTTACTAGTGAAAGTGAACTAAGTTTTGTGAATACATGCAGTGGAGAGATCATACCCTTTTCGCTGGAGTTCCAGTTTCTTCATCATCAGAAGGCTACGAAGTGAAAAAGCAAATCATCAAAGTATTTTTAAATGACGAATTTGTAAAAACAATAAAACAATAGTGAGTTAAATTGCATCCTCACGTATTTATGCATATCACAAGAATAGAAAAATGTAAAAATTCCTCATATAGAAAGTACATTATTGTTGTCAAAACAAAACAACTTTATCAAGCATTACCACAGCATCAATTGTTACTTTACCGTAACGTATGGCCGTGCATGTGGTTATGTAGTGTATAAATAATTTCTTCAAACATTATCATGAAGTGTATTGTATACCAATCTTACCTGTACATCATGTTTTCTCTTCCTCCGTGATTTGGCACGCATATATAGAATGTAGAGGATGCCCAAAATTAGGATGACGACAACTATTACCCCTCCGGCTATACATCCTACATGTATCACTAAAGCTTGTGAAGACATCTGATCATTTGCTTTAACACATCTTACTTAACCGACGCCATTTGTAATATCTATTTTGAAACCCATGTTGCTTTCGTTTCTGTCTACTTTCGTTTTCTCTATTTTCGTTTTAAATGATTACGAGTTCTCTCCCTTTTGTTCTTCTTTAACATGACAGGTTTATAGGCAGCATGAACTATTCTGATACAAACGTATATTCTATGACTGATTTAAGAGTTTATTATGAGAATGACGTGCTATTAGTACGTACACTCTGATGCTGTGTCCGCTCGATGAGATACATATTTGTCGTTTAAGTTCACAGATATAATTCACTGTTTATCACCGTAAATTTGAAGTGTGTCTCAATTGACATATGTTGAATAGTGCCTGCAGCGATTCAGTTTGATCTCTCGAAATCGAGACCCAGTGAAAAGTAAGAGCTGATAAGACCGTTTCGTCGGTCGGCCGTTTGTTGTGGTTTTGCATTTAATGTTAATTACTTTCCAACTTGATCTTCATAAACGTGGAAACTGATTAACGATATTTCATTATAAAAACAGAAAACTTAAACAACTTTCATATCCTATTGACCAAAACTGAGCAATTTCATATCGAATCAGTAACTTAGAGTATAAATGAGTCGTAGTAATTTCGTGAGGGAACAATTATATTATTTTTCAACTCTTTCCTAACGTTTCAATTGCATTTTAGTTAAAGGATTTGGAAGTGTTATCATACACATAAATCGGATAATAGAAATATTATTATTAGACTTTTTATTAGTAATTATACATAGTTTGTTGATGAAATAACCTCTTTTTTAAAAATTTAGCTGATAAAAACATTATTGAATGTAAATGAATATCACCTCCAAAGATAATTAACAATTTAACATCATAATAATGGTACAAAGTTTGTAGCCTCTTTGGAAACATAATCATCATATTTACCTATTAATATTTATTTCAATATAATATCCGATATCGAAATATTAACAAAAATTGGCAAAATAATAGCTTAAGACACATTATCAATATGATTTATGTTTACACAAGGGCCACTATCAATATGATTTATGTTTTCACACGGGCCACTATCAATATGATTTATGTTTACACAAGGGCCACTATCAATAAGATTTATGTTTACACACGGGCCACTATCAATATGATTTATGTTTACACAAGGGCCAAGTGATTGGAAATGGGAAAATTCGTTCACGAGTTCTTCTCAAGTCGTTCTCAATTACTTCTCATACTGACAACCAATGATAATTAATGTATCATGCTACCGGTAGGTGGTATAAAGAAGCATATTGATGATAAAAAATATTGTTTATTGTTAACTGCGATCAGATCTTTATCACAAATCACTAACTAAAACAATAACAGTGTACAATTCTTTTTTATGTTTTTCGTATGAAAAGTCATATTTTGAAGTGACAGCAAACTTATTGCTTATATATACTGCCTTTTTTATGAACGCCATCTTATTATCCATAATGAATATCAACATTAACTTCCTGAAATATATATCATATTAAAACCACATAACAGGTTATTAATCAATATGTTAAACTTAATTCTGGTAAAAATTAAAAGGAGCAGTTCGTCAGAAGTTTTGTAACGGTTAGAATTTAAAAACAAACAAAAAACAAAAAAACGACAATTTTGATGCGGGAGTATGTGTCAGACTCAATGACGACGCTTATGTTAAGAAAGTCTTTGTTTTAGTTTATAATTGGACTCGACCTATCGGTCATACTGCAATGTGACATTGTTTAAATAACAATGGCAACCTTTCAAAAGTATCTGTCCTGATCTTTCTTTTTTAACTAACGTAAAATATCTTAACTTAACATTTACAGGCAAGTAATGTTTTACCCGATGAAAAAAAATGAAATAAAATATTTACAACGTTGTTTAAAGCCATGTCTTTCAGGATACGTCACAAGTTCTTCTCATGAACCGGCACACATTGTCCATCGGATACGGCTTAAAGACAAATTGTCAACAGGATCCACCCCAAGTCATCCACGATATGAGGAATCGAGTACACATTTCACCACAGTCAGGGATTCAAATACTTCACATGAGCGGATAACATATTTTATTAACAGTTTTTCGGACACATATTGGTAGATTTACTGTCGCAGAAATTAGTTTAAGTGGCAACGAAGAGCTAGGTCAGTAACGGATATTAGGAACCATCAATATACGTCTGCGAATCTGAAAATACAAACATGTGAATTTATACAAATATTTCTTGAATGCAAGGCCATAACTTAGATAGTTCGTATACGAAAGATTCGTGATAAAATATTCATCAAATTCGCTCGTACAAAAGGATGTAGGCTGCTGTGCTTGTAAACACTGTGCGTTCTTCTTCTTTTTGAACCCTTGAATCACTAACATAAAACCACATGTCGTGAGCGTCTGTTTTTGGCCCCTTGTTATCTCCCCGGTCTTCCCAGTTTGTAGGAATCTTTTTTCTATTGACCGCATCGCTGTTGTGTTCGTAGATAGGAATGTGATCGCCTTGTTCCTCGTCCTGCTTTTCGTTTGGCTGTAAAGGTCTCTCCCTGTCGTCTTTGTAAGCCCCTTTTTTCCCTTTTTTCTTCATCTTTTCATCTCTCTTTGTTTTAAAACAATCTCTATCTTCTTTCCTCTGGATAGTATCATTCTCCTTTCTTTTCTGAGCATCTTTCTCGTCTTTTGTCATCATAACAGCATTATGTTCCATTGTTTTCTGACCAGCATCCTGCTCTCCTGTGCTCTGATCAGGATCCTTTGCATCTTTCCCCTTAAATCTATCCCCATTTTCTCCCTTGTTGATAAAACCTTTTAAGTGTACTTTCTTGTCGATCTGGTTATCATTTACGTCGCCAGCATCATTGTCGTTCTTAGCTTTGTGTTCTTTCTTTTGACCAGGAGCATGCATGCTTTCCTGGCAAACAGTTTTCTTTTGTTCTTTCGATCGACCAAGAGGTTTCACGTCTTTCCCTATATCAGGCTCATGTTTTTCTTCCTTGCGAATTTCATCCTTGATTTCTTCTTTCATACCAGGATCATTCATGTCTTCCTCACGAACTACATCCTTGGTTTCGTTCTTTTTTAGACCAACATCATTAATATCTTCCCCAAGAGCTACTTTCTTGTGCTCTTTCTCGCGAACAGGATCATTCATGTCTAACTCTCGATCAGTATCTTTGTGTTCTTGCTTTCGATCAGGGTCATTCTTTACTTCCTCCTGAACAACATCCTTCCGTTTTTTCTTTCGATCAGGAGAAGTCATATCTTCCTCTTGAACATCATTCGTCGATCTTTTCTGTCGACTAGGAACATTTGTGTCTTCTCCATGAACAACACTTATCGGACTTTTTGTTCGAACTGGGTCTTTCATGTCTTCCTGATTATCAGAATCTTTTACTTCATCGTGATAATTGTTATGTATGATTTCCTCCAGCACATAACCGTTTTGTCCTGTCTGACATCCAGCTGTTCCGTCTTCCTTCTGAAGTGCACAGCTCTCTTTGTCCTCATTATTCCTTGATTTGATTTTCTTTTTACATCTTTGAAGATCGGGATCCTTTTGAAGATCTGTTTTGTTTCCCTCGGACAGTATGTCTTGTTCACTATCCTCATTATCAAAAGTGACATTCTTTTTTGGTCTTCTGTTTTGATCAACTGAATCTTGTTGGTCGTTGTTATGACAGAGGCTGCCATCTTTTCGACATCCATCTTTCTTCTTTTTCTGAACATCGTTGCTCGTTTGACTGTTCTGAGAGTCAACATCTTCTTTATCTTCCTGTTGTTGTTTCTTATCTGGTGGAACGCAGATTTCTCGTTCTGCTTTCCATATAGCCTCTAGTTGTGTACGGATTCCGGACGCCATAGCCTCTGGGTCCTTCCATGAGTTTTGCAGTTGATTCTGTATGTGTCGTACATCTCGATGGTTAGTTTTTATGTAGGCATAGTAATGGCCTCCTCTCATCGAACCCTGGTGGTTTACTACACCGAACAGGGAATAAAAGTGTCCATGCAACAGCTCGCTGTCTGATTCCAGTTGCTGAAAAGGTAAGTTCCATATTTGATAACTTGTGAGGTTTATATTTGCAGTTTTGCAAAAATATAAATAAAACAAATTGATATTGACTTATTTCAATATATAGTAATTAAGCTAAGGTAGCAAATTCAATGACAGATTATTTAAATATGTATTTCATCTTTGCGATTAAAACTGGTGAAGTGAAACTAATTACCGTAATGACAAATATCAGATGTAAATTTACAATATTTTTTTCGTCTACTGAGAAAATGGAAATCATTTACATATTTAAAGAGAATTGTTGGATAAACCCTTTTTATAAATGTTCATTTTCAACAAACGTTAAAATGTATGCGAGAATTTACCTCTAATGACTTTGAACAGAACTTAGTCATATCCAAAAACTTCGGGTAAGATACAAAGTCTGTAACTTTACAAAACTGGCTTCCTTTCTGTTAAAAATGACAAAAGAAGTGTTGGTAATAAGCAAACTATAAAGTTTTCTACTTTGGTTTTGATTACATTTTTCAACTTAAATTATAATTTAAAAGTTGGGATCTGGCTCTCCCAATTATCACGTAATGAGTTTTTGTACCTGGCTAAGACAGGTATATTTGTATCTCCAAAAAATGTTCCATGCTTATACATCTGTAACATATGTTCAACCAAAGTCAATTTGGACCTAATCAATCGGTTAATTCCATGTTTGATAGGTAACTTAAGGATATATACTACCTTGTGCTTTATAAATGTAATTTATGATAGAGGTTATTTCCCTTAAGAAAGTTCCACTATGACTTTCTTGAAAGGTGCCTCCTTGTCCCCAAACAAATTATGAAATTCAATGTGTTATTTTCCCTTCAATTCTAATTGTGTCAGTTATAATTATATTTTGAATCAAGGTTATTGTCCGAGTGCAACCCATTGTAGTGGTATACACAGAAAATTCAATGGATCACCGTTGGCTATATAATTATATACTCGTATTAATTATAACATTTCACTGATGGTTTATCTCATGCTCCGATTCATCAATTCGTTATGAATAACATTTTGTAAGTTTGTTTTAAACACAAATCGTAATTGAAAACTTATTTTGCAAGCTTTAGAAAACAAAGAGTGCAAAGACCGGTGTCTTAACTCTAAACCTTTGAAATCTAAGCACTAAGCCAAAATGTACCGAGTCAGAAACTATCGAAATATTTCATTCAAATAGCATTTAAAGCTGAAGGCAGTCAAAGAGACAGTTAATTGTTTACCCATTCCGACCTACAAACTTAGCATTTACTGAAAATAATTTACATGTAATGCGAAGTAACTAATCTTATTGGTGACAATATTTTAGCGACACCGAGCTTTTCTAATTTGCAAAAGAAGCAAAATAAGGATGTAGAAACAAGTTCCATTATGTGAATCCGATATAACTTACGTTCTTCTAAAGATGCCATCATTACCTGTTCAAATCTGTTGATGTGAAGAACCAGTACGTGAGGGAGGGAGACAAGTTGGATTTGTTTGTACAGGACACCACCGCATGTTTCTATGGTAATATTAATCATAAATGGACAAACAATGAAATATATTTACATGTTCTTATATCTCATAATTACGCTTCTACTATGTATATAGTTTTCGTACGTCTCGGTATTATGATAGTTCTAACATGCGTATTTTTTATACTTTCATTCATATTTATGATAAGAGGGGCTTCCATAATCTCATTGCAACCAGATATGTACATGTGTTGTATGTATGACTGTGGAAGAATACTAAGGATTTCAAATGTTTGAATGGAGCAATCTCAATACATACATTGTATATCATAAGAATCTAAATATGGGCATTTAAATGTGATTTGGTTAAGACTATGTTAAAATTGTTACAATTAACAATATATTTAGAGGATCCCAAACGAGTGACTTTTTGGTTATCATGTTATCTAAGTCGAATTAGTTAAGTTTTAAATTGTATGTAGACACAATTTTTCAATTTACAAATTACCTAACGATAGTTGGATAAACATGATAATCAACAATCATGAGTTTTGTAACCTTTTTTCTACCAACAATGTTCAGATATCATTTCTATAAAATCATGTTTCTCTTGAGAATGCATTATTCCTGTTTCTGATCGGGGAAACAATGGCCAATGAACAATGATGTCTCAATGGAAGATGACGTCACAAAGCATTGTTACTTTACGTCATTATTAGAGGATTGACAACTGAAAAAGCGTCCAGGGTGTTATGCACCAGTTGGTTAGTGACCAAAACAGCTTACCAACTCCTAGCTGGTCTACTCAATGAGTCGAGAGTGTGAAAACATGTAGGATGTAGGTTGTGGGAGAAAGGTTGCTTACTGCACTCATCCTACTATGGTTTCATAAAATAATAGTTTGATCACTAACATGATATTGTAATATAAAAAACTGCAATACCTTTCTTCTTACTACATATCCGACATGGAAGGTCAGCAGCCATCATCTTTTCAAAATCTGTCAACTTGTCAAGACTGAGTTCTATGCCAGTTCTTTTCTTCTTTAATTTGTTCTTTCTCTTTACCAAACACAAGCCCTGGAGTCTGTTGATGTCTTCTATACTGCAATCAGACAGAGATTCTTGATCGTCGCTATTTGGTGTTACTTTACCAATATCTGATTTACTAGTGCTTCCGTCAGTGTCGTTGGTATCATCATTATTGCCAACAACAACATCTCCCTTTTTGTTCTCAGTTTTCAGACCTAATTCCTCTACGATGGGTAAATGTTCGCGTAAGGAAGACATGTCGATACTATTTTCTGTTGTGTTATCAGAACTTTCAGTTAGGTTGGACGTGGATTTAGGCATTGACGTCGTGTTGTGTTTACGTTTACGATTTCCGTCCATTTTTTGTGACTTTTGTATCGCACCATACCCTTTCGGAGTCTTCATCTGATGGTCTTGATTGCTGACAATCCGGGTTGTTTCATCAACAATACGTTTAGATTGTCCTGAATAGGGCTCTCTGGTGGCTGAGACATCAACAGATTTAGACACACTGTCGACCTCAACGTGTCGCGTGGAAGGTTGTCGTTTCTGAGTAAAATAATAAAAATAAAGACAGATTGTTCGAATGAGGTTCAAATATGATGTGTGGTATCGGAATATTTACATTTGCTTTGTATCCTTCCATTGTAATTCATTGAACAGGCAAATGTTGTTGTGAGACTATAAGCACCTTTGTTATTGTAAAATAATCAATCTGTATTGTACCGTCATCAATCTCATTGTTATCGAGACTTAATTTGCTATTCAAAGAACTGTTCGAGATGACTAAATAAAGCGTAACTACTCTATCAAAATGTAAATATAAATATTGAATACTTAAGCAAATATTGGTATGCTCCTATAACACACATTTCTATAGCTGACAAACTTACATGAAACCCTACCGGGCTTTACTAACTTTGCCATCAATAGCAATGTGTTATAGGACCATAACAGCATTTGCTAAAACATTCATTGCTAATACAGTTACACGGAGATACATTTGTATGACATCTGCTTCAAAACAGACAAAACTGATTGTATTCGTCTCCTGTTTGTAAGCGTTATCTATACTACTTTGATGTATTAAATGCATACCTTTGGTTTGACTGAAAAGGCAATTGTTTCCAGAGGACCAGGTCGCTGTGATACAAACGATATGGATTTTTTTAAATCTCAATCTATGTCTTCAGAAGTTGCCTAGTATGAGTATGAACACTAGCACTGTTGTACATTAATATGATTACTTAATGACTAAGGTTTTCTGAGCTATACAAAAACAAAATCAAGTCATTTCTCTTCGCAATCTTATATTGTCTTTTTTCTATATTTTACATGAATAATATTTATTTTGCGAAAACAAGTATTCAGTTTTTTCGCTTTTGTTTTATTTTAATTATTTTATTGTGGTTATTCATTTATTTATTTATTATTTTTTATTTGTTTTAACTGCTTTTCTTTCTTGATTACCTTAACATATTTGTTTACCTTTTTAGCAAAGGTTGGTTTTGGTTTGTCGTCTTCAGTCTACAAATAACCGTTATTACTTAATTAATGTCTTATCATTACATTGTTCATTATATCCTATTACATCGGTTTTTTTGATACAGTCATATATTCTAGATCACAAGCTCACAAATCATATACCATTCGATAACATTCAGCACAACGTGTAGACATGCTTAGATGTAAATGTATTCTAAAATATCAACACAAACTACATATTTGCAAACGAAAAACAGATTCATCAGAAATAATTAGTGAACATTCACGAATTTTAAAGCTATATATAGCATACCTTTTTCTTTACGACTGGTGGGATACTCAAACTGGTGAATCTTTGAAACACTGGCTCAACCTAATATAACAAAGTGTCAAGCGTATATACATGTATATTAATATTACTCAAGTCTTGATCTGTTATAAAGGATACATATACAATGAAGTTCAATATACATAACAAGGTTGTCCAAATAAGGGAGGCAACTCTTCCGTTTTTATGCAATATAACAAAAAAATTCAAAGCACAAGATTCTCATTATGAAGCTTTTCAAATGAATGTTTCAAATCCAACGTGACGCTTTTAGAATAGTCATCTGATGCAGGTTCACTTGATAGAAATGAAACATTTCATACAAAAATGAAATCTGATAACATTATCAAAGATAAATAGTCTAGAAACAACACTGATATACAGTGCTATTCGTGTTATCCAAAACCCCGTGTTACACAATACATTGGTCATATAAGACAAGATGTATACTACACAGGTTTTATATGTTAGTTTGTATTAGATACGTTGGATAATAAAGGATGATTCCTCTGTAGGCTTTATTGTGGCATTGACATTATCAACATTTTCAAACACAAGCTTGACTTCAACAAACCAACTTACATGTCCACACTCCTTGTAACAGTAACAGGTCATAAACATACCACCAAACAACCTTGTCACGTCGCAGGTCTGCATGATATGTTCCATCTCTTTAATGAAAAACATAGCAAATGTATATCACAGCGTCAATACACTAGCAAATAGTTAGAGCTTAAAATCGATATGAAAATACTGCCATAGGTAATGTGACAAATCAAAACAAAACATAAAGCCAACCATAGAAGCACATGACTGATATTTAAGGATTAACTTGAATATATTTGTCATGTTATGGAGACATAACACACACAAAAACGGAGTGTACTCTAAATAAACCGCGAAGCGGTTTATGATGAAAGTATACTCCGGATTGTTGTGTTATAGCTTCATAACATGAAAAATATATTTAAGTCAATCCTTATAATTTAATCTACTATACACAATCCCTCTGGAAATCCACTTTTATTGATGGACTCTTTTCTCTTAGAAAATATTACGCCGCTGTATCAGTCAATTAAAAGCGACGTTACAAACGGCGACGTCATTATTTTATACTATTGGTTGATGACATAATTTTTAAGCCAATGAAAGTGCTTGTTACAAGCAAGATTAATTATAAGACCTTGTTGGTGTAAAGACTGAATCAGATTTTAACACATATATCTTCATTTACTCTATGAGTTGGTACGATTGCATAAATGTATCAACAGTTGTGCTGGTTTCGTTATCAACCATTTAGTATAATTCGGACCACAAATAACTTCTTCCACTTACCTGTGACTGGTTCTTTTTTGGGCCAAAACTGTAATAAAGAAGTGGGTTTTATTGTGAATAATATGCTAGCCTACTAGATTGGTATGATTTAGTATGGTGACAGACAATGTGATGCGACCATTTACATGAATTCATGGAGCGTATTCAGTACAAATTCTCGATAAGGGATATGAAAGCACATAATTATGTATCACGAATATTTTTGTGTACAAAATATAAGGCTGTTACCGGAACATTTCGTAGAGCCTCATCCTCCAAGCCACTTATTAGAGCGTTGTAAAATTCAAAGCTGTCTTCTTGACTTCGACCGTCGAAGTGCTCCTTTCTTAAGTACATGAATTGATCATATTAAACAAATTTGCCAAAAGTTAAATGGAAAGTGAACCACAGCCATTCGGTGTTTTTAGATATAGACATAATAAAAAGTGCAATGTGTAATATGTTTGTTTTTTTACTGCTAATACACCGGTATAGTTTACCTAACACCCGTGGTATGGCTTGCAGCGATGATATATCAAGGAAATTATATATTGGTTCAACGAAAACTTTTCTGCTATAAAAACCGCCTTTGCGATGGATATCAAATCGTTTAGAGAAGATAATAACTGAATATATTTCATAACCTTATTATGATTTTTTACATGTTAATTATGAAATATCATAGTGATTGTCTTTCCATTTTGAAATATATAACTGTACACGTTTATATGATTTGCACAAAAACTTACTCTTTAACTAATTCCTTACAAAACATTTTCACATTTTTGGTCTGTTTCTTCTTATAGGCCTTGGCCGTATCTTCATCTCCGGCGTGATTTAGTTGTAATAATCTAAGAAAAGTTGTCGCCAGTTTCCCCTGGTATTGTTTCTGTTGCTGAATGTTGTAATACAAAAGATCTGGTCATTTTGCATGAAGCAAATAACACGAAATGTTCTAATTGAGCCTTATTACACATTATTGTTTGGTAAATTGAAGAACGCATTAAACAATATGACTTTAATTGTTAGTTGAATATTTTCAATAACAGAAACTTCTACTTTCAGCCTCGGTTCGTGAATTAATAGCGGTTCATTTGATGCAATAGTTGAGTAAATTTGGTTAAATGTCTAGTATGTCGAACAGAACTTTACACCATAAGTGTATATCGAAAGACAGAAAGACAAGTAAATCGAAAGTCTGAAAGACAAGTAAAACAAACCCTTATAAATCGCCTTTAAAATATATTCGAATTAACAGAAATTCTACTTTCATTTTCGGTTTATTAATCATTAAAGGTTCATGTTATATGATGGAATATTTGCAGCGTAAACAATTTGCCTGGGTCAATTAGATATTAAGACTTTGGAAGACCACTGTTACCATTTTCTCTATTTGATGTTCCAGCTGTTTTATAAGGCATGGACTCCAGGATAAACACTACAAAATCGATATAAAATTGAATAAATTGACATTGATCAGATAGGATCATCAGATTTTATATTTGTTCATATAATGTAGGTCAATGTATACATTTGAGGTTTAACGTTTTTAAAAAAAAATATTACACGTACATATATATTATATTGTTGTACAACTTTTTACTTTGTTTATTTGTTTTCAAATTGATTAAAAATAGTCATCTTAAAACTGTTAGAACATACCTGCAACATTGAGTTCATGAAACAGGAGGCACCAACATTAGGGATTCCCTAAAAGTCAAATAAATAACCCTTTCAACTTATGTAAATACGCAATTACATAATGTCAATACTGCACGTTTGACTGAGACATATTTTCTCGATCAATTATTTAAGAAGATATGAAATGAATAGTATGCATACACTGTATTGCCTACATATGTTTAGATAGGAGGTTAACTTTGTCATCTAGTAAAAAGAGAGTCCGCATGTATAAACTGCATATTAAGAAAATAACTATCTTAATAATTCTTGCGTTACAAGAAATATAAAAGTGCTATTTTGATAATATCAACAGTGAATGATAAAACAAATCTTGAAATTATTGGTATATTCTGAAATATCATTACCTTAGGCTTGAACGGAAAGCGTTTGTCGCCCAGTTCCGAAACCTTCAAAAGAAATTGTTACTCTAGGATATCTTCTAATTATAATAAATAACACAGAGTTAAATGTCTAATGATATTGTCTTCCCTTGAGCCTGGTTTGTTAAACCTTATTGATTTTTTTTGTAGGATCGCTCATTTATTTGTTCATTCGCCATTTAAGAAATTTAATTTCCTTATTTTAATTTCAATGTTTGTTATATTTCTACTTTCGTTTTGAGTTGTTTTTAAGTACTGTTTATTTTTAATAGGCTCGTACGTGTCATGCCAATTGCATTGTCTTATAAATCTTCCAGTGCAAAACAAAATGGTAAAAATATATAACTGCTACTAATAAAACTATACTATTAATGGAATGTTAATTAATTTATAAAATGTGTTAATGTTAAATCTATAGAGTAGGACCCATCTTTGTGTAGCACATTCTTTGTTCATGAGTTTGCCTTACATCTGTTCCTGCATGACTTGATCCTGCACTCATCTTTTGTCTCTACAAATAGAATTTTCCGGTGATTAAAGTACAACAGTTACCACTAACAACAACATACATGTAGACAAAAACACTTTGATGACTTGAGTTACGTATCATGGCATTTTGCAACTTTTATTTATAATAATCTTTGAATTAAATGCAGGTTTTTAATTAATCCTCTATAAATCAATGGCTAATGCATATATATAAGCTATTAGATTATCCGAATACTGCATTTTTACTTGATGATATTTTCTTTTTTAAAGAAATTTGTTGATATATAACGTGTTATTACATATTAAACGGAATATGCATGTTATTACGTAACTGTGTTTAGCTTTGGAGTTTACGTTTTCCACGATCAAGATTAGGCGAGTCACCGGTAGTTTACTTGTGTGACCGTACAATGCACCAAATCAAACAGCGTTCGCGCATCTTGCATGCATCGTACACACTTATATGGCTGACCAATAAACAGGGTTAAACCACAGGGGCTTGTATAGACTTATATGATAAAAATAGCTTTTTGAAATACCTATATATACAAGCCCCTGTGGTTAAACTGAGTTATCTACAATATCAATCCCATTACTTCGTGTTACAATCTACCAACCTACGTTATGTCAAATCAGGGCAATTATAATAGAGCAAGTGGTTTCTTGGTAGATTATACAACATCCTAAATGTTTGCTTGAACGAAAATCTTCCTTGTCCAGGATTAAAATATTCATAAGGTTACATTATTAGATGATATTTTACTAGATAACATTGTTTTTAAGGTTTTCGTTCATTATTATGTCCTTTAAGAATACGATTCTTCATAATCTATTTTCATTTCCTGTTATATTCCTACTTTCGTTTTGAGCTTTGTAAGTACTGATCACAGGGGCTTGTATAGACGTGTATGATATAATTAGTGTTTATATATAGGTATTTCTGGCTAATTTTATCATACAATTCTATACAAACCCCTGTGTACTGACCATAGTGTTCATATCAATTGTATGCCTTGTAATTGTAATACGAAAATAGAAAATAAGATAAACTCTGAAATATTAATCAAATTTAAAAATATGGAAAAGACACTGTTAAATATATTGGGTAGAATCCCATCTTTTGTCACCTAGTTTGTCTTACTTTCGTTACATCATTACTTGATCCAGTCTCAACGTCTTCTCTCTACAAATAGACAAGTAACAGTTGGAAAATCACAAAACATGATAAAACAATATTATACATAGAAACAAATTTGCACAATAACAATCTCTGGTTTAAGAATTATTTAAATACCTTTCTTTTCCTTCTTCTCTCCATCAGACAATATATAAGTATTGCAATTAAAACAATACAGCCTTCAACAATTAACAATACAATAAGATATTCATTTGAATTCATGTGTACACTTCACGTTTCTGTTTCAAATAAAACATGACCAAAATATGGTAATCCCCATGGAAATTCTACTTTCACTTTAGTTCTGTCTACCGAGAACTTGTGTAGGAGATTTTTTTACTTTCGTTTATGAACTGAAGTATACGTTATCATTGCTGATATATCAATCGACGAACAAATCACATTTCTCGTTTATATACATGTACATGTATGTCATTGACAAAAAAATAAAGAAAAACTTATACTATGTCACATGTCGACTTGATCGACAAGGGTTGCCTCCCTTTACATAAATCTCTGACACACGTATAGGTCTATATATGTATGAAAATATACCTATGACGGAACTGGTTCAATTTGTTGCTAACAATTGATAAGACCTTATTGTTGTCAATAACGGCATTGTATAATTAATAATGCATTACGTAATTGATTAAAAAATATGAAATAATCACTACCTGTAGAAATATCGAATTAGTCAGTTTAAATTAATGACACATACAAATACGAGTTTATTGATCATTCCAATACAATAAGGCTGACAACTGGCGAAATAAATTAAAGGTTGTTTCGGACTGAAAAAAGATTCAATTAAATTACTGACATATTATCGACTAATCAAACTGGACATAAACATTCTTATAATAACGGTAAAGAAATAATGCACAAGCGGATCCTTGATTTCAAGTACAAATATATTATATCACATGTTGTTTACGTAATCATGTAGTATATTGTTTCCTTGGGAAAGTAGTTATCGCCTTGTCCAGGTTGATAATAGTATGTACCGAAACAAATTTCATTATTGTTCTAAAACCAGATGTCAGTGCCTACGGTAAAACATAAATACAACTGAGGAAATGAGTTAACATATAGGAATATAAACACCAATACCTCTGGCTCTCTGATTATTCTCTGTAACTGATCAGTGTGTTTAGGTCTATTTCCGTATTGGAAAGGTGTATCCCCTGTGGCAGTATGTCATGTAAACCTTCCTAATTCGTGTTCGAGGGTTCTGATACAAAACGTTGCTCTTGGCTATATTTGTCTCCCTATATAACCACAAAAACAACACCTGGATTATTTCACAAGTGAATGCAAGTGATAACATATGCAGGTTTGTTACACTGTCTGGACAGCTGTTGAGGTTGTTATGTTTCGTTTAAAATGTAAAAATGAAATCTTGGTGATTGTTTTACTCTTGCCCATTTTGAATTTGAGGAAATCACAATTGTATCGACTAAACGGATAATCCAGTTAACTCCAAATAAGGTTAAATACAGTTTAATACCGTTTCTTAATTCTTCAGTTCGAGAATACTAGAAATCCAACAACAAGTAATGGTGCGTTTATGGTCAGCTAACTTAACACAAGATACAATTATACAATTTCATATTTCAGCGAACAATTTCCCAGCCGGAAATCTACCAAACATCGCTGTGTTGAAAATGAAATCCCAGTTGTAGCTAAAAGAACTATTCTGAAATAAAGTATTGCCCGAGGACGATATGAATCATTGAACTTACGAATAGTAATTCCGGCAGAAAAGAGCAATGCATTATCCCTTAATTAAAATGTATACCTTAAATGCGCCACCAGCTACAATTCACAGTGGCCATAAAAGAAAATGAAATATATTTAAGTAGCGAAATGTAATTTAAAGCTCGGCTGTCTTACTACGACGGTATATATAGAACGACGATGAAGGGCTATTACCCAGGGTGTGTATAAACATTATTCCCACATAAACATCAAAACAACCCATGCAAGAACCAAATAAAAATACCAAAACTAGAAAAACTAGGTTCTTGTATACCGCTCTATCACAACCTAGTTCCTAGGTCGTCTCAAAGCGGTTCACAAATTATTATCCGGGGTTATAGGGCCTTTGCAACCAGCCAATATCTTTCTCAACTCCCTGGGGAGCGTTCAGCCGGTGTCATGCATAAAATGTACCTCCTGCTTAAATAGTATCCGGATNACAGTTGCATGTTTATTCACCCCTACCCCACCAATCCTCACCCTTGGGGCCAGGACATTATGCCAAAATAATTCTCAATCACTGGACACAATTAGGTTTGGGGAGTCAAGTAGAAACATTTACAGTTATGTTATAGTCATTACCCAACCTTTCTTCAACTCCCCACCCCCTGGATACTTTTTATACACCTGACCAAAATGTACCCCCTATGAAAAAATGATTTTTCTCTTTTTTTATGCAATTGAGTTCAGAACTTGAACAGGACATTACAGGGGAATATTAATCCACCCCTACCCCACTAATCCCCACCCCCGGGGCTAGGAAATTATGCCAAAATAACACTGGACACAATAATGTTTGGGGAGTCATGAAGAAACATTTACAGTTAGGTTTTAGCCATAACCCAACCTATATTCAATTCCCCACCCCCGGATACTTTTTTATACCCTGACCAAAAAGTACCCCCCTATGAAAAATCTCATATTTCTGTATTTTTTATACAATTGAGTTGAGAATTTGAACAGGACATTACAGGAAAATATTTATCCACCCCTACCCCACCAATCCCCACCCCCGGGGCCCGGATTTTATGCAAAAATATTTTTTAATTACTGGACACAATAAGGATTGGGGAGTCATGTAAAAACATTTAGTTATGTTATAGTCATTACCCNAGTTAGTCCTGTATCATACCAGATCTCATCACTATACTACACCTGTTAGTCCTGTTCATACCAGACCTCATCACTATACTACACCTGTTAGTCTCGTTCATACCAGACCTCATCACTATACTACACATGTTAGTCCTGCATCATACCAGACCTCATAACTATACTACACCTGACAGTCCTGTATCATACCAAAACTCATCACTATACTACACCTGCTAGTCCTGTATCATACCCGCCCTCATCACTATACTCCACCTGTCATTCCTGTATGACACAAGACCTCATCACTTTACTACACCTATCACTCCTGTATCATACCAGATCTCATCACTATACGACTCCTGTTAGTCCTGTTCATACCAGGCCTCATCACTATACTACCCCTGTTAGTCCTGTTCATACCAGGCCTCATCACTATACTACACATGTTAGTTCTGTTTCATTCCAGACCTCGTCACTATACTACACCTGCTAGTCCTGTATCATACCTGACCTCATCACTATACTCTACCTGTCATTCCTGTATCAGACCAGACCTCATCACTACTATACCTGTCAGTCCTGTATTACACTACACCTTATCACTATACTATACCTGCCAGTCATGTATCATACTACAACTAATTTCTATACTATACCTGACAGTCATGTATCATACTAGAACTTATCACTATACTATACCTGCCAGTCATGTATCATACTACAACTAATTTCTATACTATACCTGACAGTCATGTATCATACTACAACTTATTTCTATACTATACCTGTCAGCCCTGTATCATACCAGACCTCATCACTATACTACACCTATCAGTCCTGTATCACACCAGACCTCATCACTTTACTACACCTATCAGTCCTGTATCATACCAGACCTCATCACTATACTACACCTGTCATTCCTGTATCATACCAGACCTCATCACTATACAATACCTGTCAGTCCTGTATTACACTACAACTTATAACTATACTATACCTGTCAGTCCTGTATCATAACAGACCTTATCACTTCTATACCTGTCAGTCATGTATCACACCAGATCTTTACTTTATTTTGAAAAAAATGTATTGAAATTTTACATTTTTCATGAGTTGAAGATAGGTTGGGTAATGACTCTAACATGCTATGGCTGAAAATGTTTCTTCATGACTCCCCAAACCTAATTGTGTCCAGTGATTGAAAACTATTTTGGCATAATTACCTGGCCCCGGGGATGGGGATTGGTGGGGTAGGGGTGGATAAATATTCCCCTGTAATGTCCTGTTGAAGTCCTTAACTTAATTGGTTTGAAAATAGATAAATATATTTTTTTTTCATAAGGGGGACACTTTTTATGCAAGGTGGGGGGGGTACATTTTATGCAGGTATAAAAAGTATCCGGATACTTTTTGGTAAGGGGGTACTTTTTATGCATAACACCGGTGCTACCATTTCGGCGCTCACAGCTAGCATTCTACAATTGCAGCACTACCCAACCACGTACTCATTTACAGCTGAGTAGACTGGAACAAGCGGAGCAAAGTATCTTTCTCAAAGATACAACTCAGTGCCATGACGTGAGTCGAACTCGCAACCCTTCGGTTATGAGCCCGGCGTCCTGCCACTAGAATATCGTGCCTCCTGATGTATTATGTAATAGACTGCTCTTAATATCATCCTCGAGTTCTGATTTTGTCGTTGCTAATGCTATGTTATTTTTTAATCAACTTGATAGCTTTCTATGAATATTTAAAGAAATTATGTCATAAAACTTCTGCTGTAATTAGAGTTTGTCTGTATGACAGTACGAGTTAAAATTTTATGTAGTTACATACAGGACAAAGAGCTGTTGGAAACTCAATTTTGGTGAGTCGTCAATATAGTTGTTGGGAAAAGGGGGCAAATATCTGGTTCCGTTGTAAAAATTACTGCCACTGATAAGTTGATATCATTAGTTTTTTTGTGTCTTTAATGAAATACAATGTAGCGAGATTCAATATACACATTTTTACGATGGGGGTAAAATTGGCATTCTAGAATGTATATTCATGCGAAAGGAAAATGATTTTACAGCAAACTATAATCTACTCTTCAATTAAAGAAAACAGGACAAATTTCGTTTTCTAATGGTCACACAACTCGTTAAATCTAAATGTCACTATTCAACATGATAGTATCAACTAGCGATTAATTTAGTAGTCTAGTTTACCAACAAGTTAATTAACGCAGAATATTCATCGAATATCATTCAATTATAGCCTGCGTCCTCGGTTAATATATCTTTTCTCGGGTCGATAAATCCAGGTATCGACCGAAGTTAAAGGCTACAATTGTTTTATTATTTTTAAAACAGTGATGTAAGCAATCTGAAAAAAAACACAACAAAAAAGCTTCGGAAGCGGGACGTTGCGTTGTTTGGAGACACGTCAAAAATCACGCGCTCCAAGTCAAGATCGGTTTTTATCGGTGGACACGTGATGCACTCCTGACCAATCACTTGTTGGGAATGATAGGAAAAATAATAAATTTCTATATCTATAATAATTACAAATACAGTTGTGTATTTCTTGGATTCAATACTTTTATACTAAGGCAGGAAACCTAAAATTATTGACACATTTATAAGTTATTCATAATAATATTCATTTAGACCGTTAAAGCAATGACTTGTAAAGCTAAGCTTGTTATGATTTACTGGACTTTCATTTTTATGTTGCTAACGCCCTACCCTATGACTGGATGTGCGTATTTTTAAAAGCCACAAAGCATTAAACTTCAGTGGCTGTTACGTATACATACACCACACGTAAATCATTATAATAGCATTACTTTTATATCGTGCCTGTCAAATATTTCAAAGTTCTGACAGCGCTATAATTGCATTTATAAATTATCAAAAGAGCTAGTACGGTTTTAATATTCCAGCGATAAATGTATGTTATAAGTCATTCTAGGAAAAAAAACAGCCAATGGTGTCCTATAGTAATACTGGTTAGCAATAGTACATATAAACGACTTGGTGATATAAAACGAGAAAATAATCTTAAGTTGCGGATGATTCGATGTGAAGCGATGTTATAGGCGTTTCTTACACAATGAGCAGCTTGACCCGATATTCTATGGCGTATTGTAATTTATCTATGAATACTTGTAATGAAACAGTCAAGGAATTATTTGTTTTATTAATATTATGTTTTGTATGAATTTCCATTCAAATGACTGAACACCGGGAAACTTTCGCCGCAGTTTAAGTTTAAGTTTCGCGCTTTTTGCCTTCCGATCTGAGGGCGAATTTAACATGACGGCGAAAGTTTAAAAAGAAATTACGTATACGACGGCACATGTTTTGTCACCATTTCGTCTACACAGAGCCTTAACTCAGGTACCGTATGTGATGCAATTGGAGTCCAGTGGTGTTCCACTGTAGGCGGTGTAGGGTGAATTTAACACTGGGCGAATAAGGACTCTGCCGGTGAAGGGCGAAAGTTTAACGGGACGAAAGTTTAACGCGTACGGTATACAGTAATTAATTGTCACATATGGCATGACCATTATTTTGTACTGATGTTACCCATAGCCTCATTTGTTACTTTAAAACTAATATATGCTAGCGTTCATATTCTTTGAGTATAGCTTAACAGATGTCTTGTAAATGGAACATGTGAGAAATGCAAGATTACCTAGACCTTATTCCGAATTATTCTGACGTTTTATCGACTTTTTTTTTATATCGGTCTGGCGGCGATTAATCGACGCCAGACCGATATAAAAAAAAAGTCGATAAAACGTCAGAATAATCCGGACTATCTAGACCTGTATGAAGTAGATCACAGAAATAGAAAGGTATGACACCAGAATAAATTTTGTTGAGTACGCATGTACCTTCTTGACACAAAAGTTTAAGATTGCCATTGGAGAGCACACAATTTCTTTTTGGAAACAGTACAAAAAATTACTCGTCATAACAAAAATACGAATCTTACAATAAATGGTAACCAAGTCTGATTCATCAGTTTATCTTGTGATTTCCTGTTCTTTTGTGACTGCAATAATCAATGATGTTCAGTCAGTGACCCTGATAGCATCGTGTCCTACTGACGTCACACAATAAAACAGCAATTATAGATCAGCTGCTAACCAAGTAGATGGATCGCCAAGGTTAAACAACGCCTCTTGTTCTTTTCTTACCTCAATTTAATTTTTCATTTTAACAACATAACTGTATATTTTTTCGAGATACATAACTGGGTTCATTATTCAATATATAAACCCAGCCTGTCTATTTAGCTATCTCCTCGGCATTCTGCGTGATTTCTATCAACTTTTATAGTCAACGCTGGTTAATTATTCAAATCAAGATGCTGTAAAATTTCATGGTAGGTAATCAAAATTAATTGATAATGCCAGGCCATGGTTACGTGTTGCATGCCTGACTTTGTGGGTTGAACGTTACTACACTGTACCAACTCAGTCGCGTTGAACAGCTGTGGTTTATACAGTACATCAAAGCTGTATCGAAAATTACTTCATTTAAAAGAATAAGGGGTTTATTAAGAATTCGGAAGTAAATTATTTGGATGTTACAACGTATCAGTAATTCAAATTCCTGAAATCAAAGAAACCCTGCATTCATTGTTTATAGGTATATATATATACATGTAGTAGATAATAAATAAATAAATGTGTAAGGTGTACATACTCTATTTGCATGCAAGGAAATGCAAAATTAAAAAGTATTTAATCATATACGACTACAGAGAACAACAAAAGAAAGGATAGCTTGAAGTTGATTGGGAATAAGAATGTTAGCAAAATATTTCAAACCATTTTAATTTTCAGTTACTATATGTCTTTGATGTTTTTTACAAGGCCAATATATGTGATTCTTGTAACATTTATATTCATAGAAATAAAACATCAGGCAACGAAGGAGGAGTAACAAATGTTTCACTAACTCGGAATCAGCTTCCCCTGACGATCTGTATCAATAATTAACGTCCCTAGTACGATTACATCTGTGTGAACAACGCACAACTGTTGCTTCAATAGTTTTAATTCTATCAGAACATGATACAGGAAAATAGATCAGTTTCTAACGATCGTTCACATGCTATGTGGAACACTGCATGAACAGGGCTACATCAGATCGACTAAATGTGTATCCTACCTAGATACACCACGCATCATAACTCTTGATGAGTCCACTCGCGAACCTCTTTCCTGGAATATGTTCAAAGGTTTGGAGTTTTTAACTTGGATACAAAACAGACAGACGTTCAACAAAACAGGTAATGTTTCTTTCATTACAAACACGAAACATTGGATGCTGGTTATACGGAGAAATGATGAGAATTTCTTATCGATATTCATATGAGAATTCATAAGTACAAATTAATATGATAAATATTGAATGTGTGTGTGATTAATGTTACTTATGTGGTTAAATAGATATGTATCATTCATCTGAAAAGTCTAATATTTTCATTTACTAACGGTTTTGACTACGTGATACTATTTTGACCAACCACAAACATAAACATTTATTATATTTACAATGCATGATGTCTCCGCGATGACGTCTCAAAATACATTGATATTTAAATGTCACGTAAAATGTATGAAGTACGATTGCTGCTTGAAAATGTCAAACGTTGATTGATCGAGTTTGTCTTCAAGCTAAGTCAATAGAAGTGGGTATATTATGGTCAGAGGGCATTTTAGTACTTGTCTGGTGCAAATGAAGAAAAACTCATGTATGAACGCACAGGACAAAAGGAAAAAAATCAAGAACTCTTATTCGGTCTTCAATAAGATAGCAATTTATGAACAAGTCGTAGGATTTGTCGTGGCCATCTGACAGGTACATCACTGAACTGAATTTCGTACTTGTATGTGTGTAGTTTAAATCACTAGCTGCTCCCCTCGCAAATATACCTGTAAATAACTTTATCGTGACATGAAATAGATTTACTTTAATTTTTAGAAAGATATCATGTAACAGTAGCATTTGCATGTCACTGCATTATGCAAGTCACCATCACATGTATGTCCATTGTATACATATTTATATAATTATGTATATGTTTGCACAAGGATCTTACATTTGACAAAACTACAGCTCTAGTTCAGTCAAACCAAGCATTGTCATCTTTATTGCACGTCAAGTCGAATTTTGTATTCCCTTTTTCAGCATTTTATTAAATATTACACTGTTCCCTGAAAGAAAAGTGAATATTTGGAATCCCATGATATCCATATCCATATATTGTTTCCATATTCAAGAATTATCAGGTATATCAGTGATTACTATTTTCGTCCCATGTATTGTTATACTGGAAAAGCTTGATACAACCGAGTCGATGAAACGCGTGGTTGAATAGGCAATACTTTATCATGTTAAATCTTCCTTATTCGATAAAATTACGTAATCCGTTTTGATTTCATTTACACGGCAATGTTTAGATTTAAGTAAGATACGATCGTTCGTTAAACTTGGTTTGTTTTTGTTTTTTTTAAATTAAATAAGAAGCTACGGTAAATATCATCTTACTTTAGAAGCATCAACCTACTCGGAGAACGTGTCATCATCATCATCGTTCTGACATGATCTTTTCAGTGATAGGACTTACCATGGAATAACTGGTTGGGTTGTTCACTATATATATATATATATATATATATATATATGTCTTTAGTCGTTTGCCACTGGTTTGACAGCAGACATAATAATGGATGTGATATAGGAAGCACGTGGCTTCCTGGTTTCGTCTCCGTTCAAAGGGGTTCATGATGGGTTGTTTGTTTTTTTTTGCTGAGTTTTAATGAGTTTTCATTGTTTCTGCTGTGGTATTTTTGTATTTCCTCTAAACTCTGATTTTTGTGTTGTCACTGTGGTATATTTTCGATTTTTTCTTTCACCTGTGATTTTCTGTTACTTGGCTATAATACGATGTAAAATGGTAAGCTAATCAACAAACAAACATACTTATTACAGACAAAAGCAAAATATATGTTTGACTTAAAATATAATCGTCCGACTTAACCAATTAAGACATGATTTGCATTGCCCTTTTTAACGGTATCTGATACTATATGATTACATAAAAGTGCTGTTATCAATCAATTGAACAAGCCCTTATTAAAACTATAGGCTCCTCGATACGGATTATGAAAAGGACAGGCTTTCGTAGTGTTCCTCCATAGCATCAAGAATGACATCAAAGGGACATTCGGTCTTTTGGATAAATAAAATGTAATGGATTGACAACACCACACATGTAAGCTCATATGACGTCTCCCAAGGCAGGCGTCTATTGCTGAAATGAATATATTCCATGAGAGCTGTAGTCAAAGTGAAATATATTCCATGAGAGCTGTAGTCAAAGTGAAATAAATTCCATGAGAAAGTGAAATATATTCCATGATAGCTGTAGTCAAAGTGAAATATATTCCATGAGAGCTGTAGTCAAAGTGAAATATATTAATACGCGAAACAAGCCAGTGCAATCCGAGACGTCAAGTGCACGTGTACGTGTAAAAGTTTCACACGCCTAAAGTGTTTTTTCTTATTTGAATATTTACTGCCAAGCATTACTTACCATAACCCTGCAATACTGTTCAATATGCGTTATGGAAAAAGAAACAATCATTGCGGATAAAGCAACGACAATGATGGAATAATGACGTCACGTTTCCACAACGTAAAATAGTGCTAAAATAGTCGACACATCCTTGATTCGATCTAATCGGTTTACTAATTGAGATCCAGTGAGTTCCATTTAAGAAGTTCTGGATATTGGGTTATATAATGATAGTAAGACGCATAAAGTAACAATATACGGTATTACCTGATATACATAGCATACTGCATTTATTTTGGTATGGTGTTTTCTTATGGAAGTTTTCTCATTTTGTCTATTCAAATCACTCACAGTGTTGATACTTCTTGGGATGTCAATGCTGAAAATATATACGCCTTTTGTGCTTTTGCTTGCAGGTATATGTTCATGCATTAATAATAAACGCAAATTGGTGAAACTTTAACAATGTAAAAACGTATACAAGAACCTAAATACCAAAACAAAATATTGTTTGACAATAAGGATAAATAAATTCACAAACGTCTTTAACCTACTCTGATCCGCTGAATGAATGAAAGTATTAACCAAAAAAAGCTAATAGTATATCCTGCAATAAAAAAGAACAGTGCCCTCGTTGTATACTAATCGTCTAGATCTTAACACTGTAACAAATAGCCAGCTCTTTACCTCGGATCATTTCTCAGGGACAAGGTGTTCTGCACCACTGTTTTCCTTTAATATTTAAAGTGAACCCGGTCCGCGCTGCTATGTTAAGGATCAACGGGGACTATGACTAACTCGACGATAACTCGACGATATCGTACAATTTTGAATACAGGTTTGTGGGTCTGTTCACTGTAGTGTGTACACAACCAATACGCCGGTATACCTGTGTATTAACAAAATGTTTAAACGCCAGAGCTCCCGGAATGAGGCGGAGTCGAAGTACTCACAACACTGGCCCTCTGTCAACTATCTCCTCGTGCTTTTTCGACGACAGGTTTCTCTAAATTTGTACAGAAATGACGGAAAGGCATTAATCTGTATGCTAGTTTGTATTCCCAATCAAGTCATTTGTCACAGGTGATAGTAAAGATTAATCAACAAAAATACCTGTTTGCTCAGTTAGGACACACGTGATTTCTACTCAAAATACGTAGTCTTACAATTACCTGGATATATTGTGTTTTGTCTGCAATTTAGGGTGTGTGTGTTACCTGCTTTTTCACTCCTTCGGCTCCTGGAATTACTTGGTGGGATTACTTCCGGATTTAAAGTTGATTTTGTTTTATTGGAGTTTTCATCTTCAAAAGGTATGTACCTGATATGCAGATATGTGCATATATATATATTACAGAAAATGAAAATGCAAATACAAAATTTCAATTTCAAAGATTATTTCATAGTAATTGTCTGTATATTTAATAATGTTACTTTAAAAAGTATGACTTAAATATAAGCATGATTCGAATATATAATTTAGTCAAATATTAATGGTCAAACATAAAATATGATTAAAATTGATTTAAATTTCGAATATTGATTCTAATCAGTATTTCAAATCTATTTTTTTAACAAATGTTCATATGTGGTATGAACCATATATATACACATTACCTATAATTACCTATCCAACGAAACAAGCCATGATGGAAGATGCTACAGGTATGTCAATTTTATGGGTGTGATCAAAGCGAAAAGCCGCCGCTAACGTACCTCTCTACGTGTAATTTAATGCAAAACATGGCATTTCTCCTGTTAACAAAAATCTATGTCCAATGTTTTCATATGGTAATTCTATATATTACAGCGTATTAAGAGGAACGTCTCAGTCCACAAATAAGTAAAGTTTATCCATTTCCTTTATTATTCTACGGTACAGTGGCGTAGCAAATTATTTTTCGGAGTGTATGCTTAAAGGGGATGCGTAGCGTCGAAGGAGGGAGAGGATATATAGTAGTTACCATAGGTGGGAAACACACAATTCTACGAGGCCCTACAAACAACCCTTCGAGATTTGTCAATGTGTATTGACATAAAAACACTATTTTATCAGAGTAAATTTTTCAAAGATTTTTTTTATTTTTTTTCCTTTTTTATGATTGATACGAACGGTTCATATAAATTATAAAAAAAAAGAACTAATAGAAATTGATGATTAAAAAAAAATATCTTGAAATTTTAGTGTATGCTTAAGCATACAAACATACATGTATGCTACGCCACTGAGGTATATACAGGAATGTAAAGCGACTTTGTCTTCAGTTCTGTCGAGTAGCACATGGAACAGTGATTGTATTAGTAACTATACAATGGCGTGATATGCAAACCTCTTCCCTCTCTTAAAGCCATCGACAAAAACGGATTTTAATTGTGACAGAGTTTTTCTGCTGGCGTTTTGGTCGATGAAACAATACGATGATTCTATTTTTAAGAAAATATACAGCTGCATTGATTTTGTTACAAACTAACCTCAGAAATGTTCATTCAAAGAAGCAATAAGTCAAGGTGGCAACATATTTTATTAATTATTATGTAAATTAATAGTTAAATATTATAAGTTAGTAGGTAATTACCTATCATCCAATGTAGATAAGATCTGTAGATACAGTATTCAATATGATAAACCAGCCGATATGACAAAGTGACAGGTCAGTACCTTCATACAGTCAGTTCAAACCCATGTATATTACAAAGATACTTTATAAATTGTGTGTCGATTCATGGTTTAGTTATTCATATTGTGTACAACTATGGGTCTGTGTCTATAAACATATATGCATCAAGCTCTGAATTGTAGGAAGATTTGTTTATCCAGTCATGGATTACATTTCGATATTCTCTAATTTCTATTTGGATATTGTCTGGAGTGTACTTTGGCTGACTAATTAGTGTCCGTTTTCTTTTTAAGAAGTATTAAAGGTCTGTCTTTTGGTGTCAGCCTTATCCTAAAGTCTCGTTTTACCACACCATCCTGACTAAATGAAATACGAGATACTTCCGGTGTTGAATAGGTGTAGTCAGCACTAACCTAACTTAATTTCTTAACCTGAAACTCTCTTACTAGAGTTATTTGTACATCAGATATGTTCATATGTGATGTTTTTCGGAATTTGACAAGCGGAAATTTCAAATTGAATGCTGGCAATTACAACTGAAAACATATATCTATATACGTAATGATGTTTGTCTCGACACCAATTTAACAGAGCAGTAATCTTCTTTCAACGCAATAATTCTTGGTAGCATTATGAACATCAAACTTATTAAATAGATAAGAAATATCGTGGCCGAGGACATTTGTACTAACTCAGTCAAGTACTTATTTAAAACTCTTGCACAAAGAATGTATATATAAACGTTGTTACATTCTATTGTCTATTAAGTTTGCTTAATAACAAGATAACTACCTTCTATGTAACTTTAAGTTATTGTCTGTAATATTGCTGTTTTGAACACAGCAAAGCTGCACACATCAAGCTGAGAATGCACATCATTATAAATTGTTGTAGTGCCAACCACCGCTTATTTCTGTCATATAAAAAAACATGCTGATGTATATCTGCTTTTTTCCGGAGATCTTTATGAAGATTAGTTTTTATGACCTTCGCTTCTATTGTTCACATTTGTAATCTTAAAAGTGGACTAATATACAGCTACAGGCAAATATCTGTGTTCGATTAATTAATATCTGTTAAATTATTTAAACATATGAAGCATGTGACCATGAAAGCTTTGTTATTCTACTGTAGTTACAGTGGCGTAGCAAATCATTTTTCGGAGTGTATGCTTAAAGGGGGTTGCGTCGCCTCGAAGGAGGGAGAGGATATGGAAGGAGTTCCTATAGGCAGGGAAAACACAATTCTACGAGGCCCTAAAAACAACCCTTCGTGATTGTTCAATGTATATTGACATAACAACACTATTTTATCAGAGTAAACATTTTATTTTTACTTTTATTTTTATTTTTTTTATGATTGATACGGACGGTCTGTATAAATCATATCAATAGATAAAGATGTCGTGACCGAGGACATTTGTACTAACTCAGTCAACTACTTATTTAAAACTCTTGCACAAAGAATGTATATATAAACGTTGTTACATTCTATTGTCTATTAAGTTTGCTTAATAAGAAGATAACTACCCTCTAGAAAACTTTAAGTTATTGTCTGTAATATTGCGGTTTTGAACACAGCAAAGCTGCACACATCAAGCTGAGAATGCACAACATTATATATTGTTGTAGTGCCAACCACCGCTTATTTCTGTCATATAAAAAAACATGCTGATGTATATCTGCTTTTTCCGGAGCTCTATTTAAAGTATTGTTTTTATGACGTTCACTTCTTTTTTTGCCCGAACATCCTTTGATCTTGCCTTGCACCATGTGTTTCAGTGCGTGTACTGTCTATGTGTGGCCGATCATTTCCGGTATAGTATACCCCGATTTTACTAAAAAGATGTCCTTGGCCGTGTAGCGTACATCAATATGTTTCATGAAGTCAATGTAACAATGTGTAGATACTGAAAACAGCCAATTATCATATTATATAGAAACGATTCACAATACTTTCTCGTAAAAACAAGTCATTGGCAGTGTAATTGACGAAATTGGCGTCAAAACTTCCATAAAAGCAAATATTACTTCAATTAGTGTTGATATTTATCAGTATTTTATTGATAGTGTCTTTCCTTATATGAGTTGTAACATACAATGATGAAAACACGCAGCGATGATGCTTTTTCGTGGTGTTATTGACACTATTTTATTGATTGTAGAACAAAATATATTTTATAATCTAAAGAATGTTGGCTAAAAAGAAAAGAAAAAAAAAAGATAATAAACGATATCACATTTTCCTAAAGTTAACTTCATTATCTCACATTGCATTATTCCTAATTCGTTTTTGTGAAGAAAAATAGCCTTTTATAATATTTTTTAAACGTTTTTTAAAAAAAAAGTTTTTTAAAAACGGTTGTTTAAAAAAAATAAAAAAGACATTCATATTTTGAGATTGAAAGCATTACATACCAATTATATTTAAAGAAAATTGTACAGCAACGTAGAGAACCCTATTTAATCCGGAGAGAAATATTTTCCGAAAATATTTTCCCAATAACAAAAGTTCCGTATTATTGAAACGTAAATTGTCACTTAAACCGTTAAAGGTTTCCAGATTAAAGGGATATTAGGAACAATAAATAGCCCACTAGAGAATCATCATCAGTACCGCAACAGTCAACTATTAACTGCAGTAGAGAAACAAAACTGTTTGTGCAATGGATGGAGAAATACCATATCATAACAGGCTAAAGATTTTAAACTAAAAGCTCATAGTTGCTACTGGTAACAGAAAGGGATTTGGTTGAATTGTTTGAGGCAGTCAAAATGTTAGATTATATCTATTCACCTTTTTATGTACGCGTAAACAAGTGTGTCATTTAGTTTCATGGATATCTAGATTAGGGAACAAACCATTGATATTAAAAGTTTGTTTTGTTCGGGTTTCACGTCCTCGCAACAGCCTAGGTCATATGAGGCCGGGATATAACAATTGATATGAGATTATATGAATGGAAATGTCTTAATTTGATAACCATGGTAAAATTCGAGAATGTCGTGAGCTTGTTGGGGTTTTTTTGCTTAAATATCAATAAAAAATTACATAAAGAAAATATGCATCACAACATTATATAGACCCAGAAATGTCTCCGACTATCAGATTATTTCTATATTATCTCCATTATTAGCTTCCTTTTAAAAGAAATGATTGTCATCATGATCATAAAAACATGTCATGTGATCGTGTCACAGGACAAGGACATTACTGGTGGTCTAGGCATATCCGGGTGTATGTACCTAGTACAAACGTTACCTCTACTGGGATTTAGGGGCATATTTTAAAGCCAGTCATCATATTTTCATTCAAATTAACAACATTCCATGGCACCCAGCGACCTATCTGAATATATTATAAAAACAACGTCTGTTTACTAGGGAACATATATGTTTTAAATAAGATTAAAACAAGTCATCAGAATAGCGTATAGATATTACTCAACATCATTAAAGACTAGTGGGTATTGGTATCATAGGTATTTCTTAACCTATTTATAAATAACCGTAAAAACTGTATTGATAAGATAATAAACAGTATCACAATTAGTAAGCTGTTCCCAAAACCTTACTTATTAAGTGAACAGACTGCCCTTTACCATGAAGCATACCTCTGCCTTAACACATTGTTAGGCACAAATACACTACAATGTATCGTGAGTGTAAATTGGATGATACAATCACACAGTAGAGTGAGATACGGAATGTGACACGGCTAACAAGTCTATTGTCCGGAGCACCTGTATGTTTAGTATATTATGTGAAAAGTGTTGAAAACTGGTTCATCTAACTTGAATGTGATCACCCAAACCCTTGTTTGTTTGTCCTTCCGTGTGACTGGTCAATAGAACTAGCCTAGATAGGTCAGGGTGGGGCCGCATTTTTCCGTGATACCGCGTCGTACTTGGCTCCCATATATACACCTGTTCTGGGTGGGTTGATGAGCTAGGCTATCGCTGAAGGGTTGTATTATCCCAGCAGTAGCACCTGTGTACAGTGGCGCACGCCCCAGACAATCTAGTCGATTAAACACCGCCCCACTTAATTGGCAATAATGTCTCAGCATGAAATGACCTATTTTCTACGTTTTCTCCTACGTACAGTTGTGCTATCTTCGCTTCAATAAGACCCTGGATTCCCCGGGTAGATTTTACAATCAAATACCGTGATTAAGATTCCTAGACCATATCTAAATACCCATCCCTGTAATCTCAAGACCATGGTGCGAAATGAATACATGACGTTCCTCCAGTCCTCTTTACATGGCATGCTTGTCTATTCCTTACAGTGCTTGTATCTCACATTAGGTTCAACAGTACTGATAACTGATATATCCAATACATTATCCTTAAAGAAACGTATCACAGAAATAGCTTGGTTTATCTCGCGTTTTCAGTTGTCGAACACATCTGATTGATCCCACCATGGCCAATACTTTTACTCGTAAAGAATTATTACCTCGATCAACTTATCAAGACGTCATGTATATGTGCACATTGCTTGCTTAAATGTATAAAAGTGATTGTAAGCCTTTGTTTTTTCGTTTTTCTCAATTATAACCATTACTATTATCGATATGTTGTAAAGCGCTTTAGAGTAATTTTACAAATTATATAGGGCGCTATATAAATGTTGTATATTATTATTGATAGTTTCCTGTAAGAAAAATCTGTTTTACTATTTACATTACTGTTAGAATACAATTCCTACATTCCGTATGTCGTACCTAATTTGAGTCATCAAGGTTATGGACTTAAGTCTATAAACGAGTTTTTAACCGATAATCATAGCTCCTACATAATTATACCTGATAAAGAACATTATTTAAATCGAATTTAATAAGATCTATCTGCGACAAGTAAACATATGCATACACCTATTAACTATCACGGGTTCAATGACGACTTTTTTAGAAGTAATACATTTTAAAAATTCTATCTTAATCAGAAACCTTGTAGCGTTCGTGCACGACTTGACAAGTTGAGTAGAAGGTTTATTACTTCAGTTAGCTTAGCATAATAAAATATTCAAATTTTGAAATACATGCACATTGTTGAAACCGGACAAAATCTCGTATTATCCTCCATTTTTTAATATATGCTGACAGATATATTCATTTGAAGATTGCCTCATGTATTCTTAACACTATCTTAACTCAAAAAGCCGGTTCCTAAAACTATATATAGTATAACTCAATGGTTTAATACATTTTTGTCGACAAGAGACATTTACTTCGTCTACAAGTATAACATGAAAAGTTCATTGAATTGCACAGTCGCGTGTACTATCACATCAATGCTTTATTAGATTGTTCGTGTCACTATCTCAGGTATATACAGTTGGTTTCTTCAACAATTCAAACCCCACGGTGCATGTATTACGTCGTTGCCATTGATTGGAACACTGTATATTTGTTCAAACCCACGTTGTATAACAGCTGTGTCGTTTTAATAACGTCATACATCTTCGTATTTCCTTGACAAAAACATGTTTATAGAGATTTTGTTCACTAACACCGCTGGTGTGTATAATGACACTCAGATAATATCATACTTTTAAGTTTACTATGAGACGCACTGTCCCAAAACTGGTTTCTGTGACTACAATGCATGTTGTCAATCTGGTTTTAAAACTCAATGTTAAGAATTAAATATTTCTTCATGGGATTTTACGTGATGTGTGTTTGCCTGACATTCCTCAGAAAGAAACGAAATTGAAACAACCACCATAAAAACATGCGGTCTCTTCGTCTTGAGATTCTCTGTAATTTTATGGTATGGTCCTATTCCATTCCTTGCAATACACCTTAAGATATAAAGTAAGATATAGGAAACACCGCCGGGTTTTGCTTATGAACAACTCCGTTGTATAGTCTACTTTCAATTTGCGTTACCTGAATTGGACTTGAACTCGATAACACCCCATAAATGTTCTAGTGCATTTTTAAACATTGTTAAGAGTGTGTATACCGCTCAGTTGGCTGGTGTGATTTACACCCGTGCTGTTGATTGGAATGAAAGTTTTCCGAGCATGAGTGGTTTTATTTGAAAGGTAATAAAAAGGTAAATTCCTTTTGGGTTCATCAATGCCAGCGGATTCGGACGTGAACAGGTCCTTTGTCACGGGGTGCTGAACATGGAGGTCAGGTTCCTTCTCACATCCAGTTTGACCTCCTGGATAACATCCAACACATATCTCCGTTGTAATTATATTTTATATATCCCTATGTCTACATCTCTGTCATATAAAAGTATTTATTGTTGAGCAAGTATACATACGCTTGTGGTTTATACTTGCCATATATTCGAAAGCATATGACTAATATGATTTGCACATTATGATCCCACTAAAATGTAAAATATATTTATGAATATCTTACACTTTGAGTAGGGAGTCCTACACCTTACTGAATACAGACATTGAAAAGTAATGATCCTGTTTTTTCTGTTGTTTAATGTTTGTTCAAGTTATTTATCAATCTGCTTATGTTTGGTACGTGTGGGATGTCCAGTGACAATGTAACTAGATCTTAATATTGTACCTATTACAATAGTGAACTACCAGTACGTGTATTATAGAACCTAAGTCTGTAAATAAATCTTGTAATGTGCACTTCGTTGACGATGGTGTTTTATGTAGGCGCTATACAAATACTGTTTGTTGATTGGTTCAACATGCGCTCGTCTGTCTTCTTTTAATGACATGTTGCCTAAGAGGGGCTCTTACACGTATTTATCTATGTATAAGTCAAGATTTCATATCTTCATTAGGCGTAACACATATCGGTAGCCACTGTTACATTAGAATGGTCATTGCTTATTTTCAGACACAAAATTATTTGTTTATTAGTACAGCTGTTATTTTGAATTGATGAAATCAAAATAAGACGAATTGTGTGGGTTATTGATGAACGTTTATTCTAATAGTAAACAATGCACCAAACTGTGAAGATTCTGTGTTCATATCCCGGTAAAGCCATTTTCCCATCATGCTACAAATATGTACAATTTTACTATTCTTTACTACCTTTGTGCGCTTGGGAAGGGTATTAATAAGCGAACATGTAATGCAAATACTGTAGCACTGTGATATAGGGGCAAATAGTGTAATGGATCTAGACTCGATCAGTCGCCGGTGACCAACTCGTTTGGTAGAACGTCAATTAGACTTTGTACATTTCCAGTTAAAATCTCAGCCTAAAAGGTTGCATTTTCCCAGTCATGTAAAAGTGATATAATACCTTTAAATGCCCAAATGTCTACGCTGAATTCAGCTTAACACGATGTTTGATCGCATTGAACTAGTCTATGTATATTTAGCTTGTACAACAGATCTTGATAAATTTGGATATCTACATTTTGTTTGGTGTAGGCAGGTTCGCTGTTTACAGTCTTCTTCATCGACACAAGAAGAAATAGTATACCGTGTCTGAGGCCAGTTCCTACAAAAAGACATCAGCGATGAATTATGCATGCAACCTCCGTGACTGATTTTGTGAACAAGCCAAAGCCCAATTCATGGAAGACACTGTGTAAATCCTCAGAAAGTATTATACCCAAGGTTGTGTTTAGTTTATTGAAATGCGGATGTGGGGTACGTGTAACCTGACTCTCTGAAGGATGAAAGGAAGAAATGTGAGACGTGAAATGATTTCATTATATGGGGTCTACCGGGTACTTTGTCGTTAGGGTCAACTTGGGTCATGGAGGGGATGTAGTATAACTCCCGTGTTCAGCGGCCGTGTGAACTATTAAATTTCAAGCAAGCCTTATTTTGTTTCGCAAACCGGAATCTTTTTACAAACATCAACACGATCATACGTATAAGGTTATCATTAGTAAAGACGACATTTTAAAAAACAAATGGAACAAAAGACACTTTCTTCTTAAAGAATCAGTTCCAACGATGAAATTATGATGAAGATGCTATAACATAAACCATAGAAAAGAGTGTAGTATGTTTTATATATATATAGGAAAATCCTCATACAAGTCTATTGAAAAGTATACTAATATGTTATATGACTGTACCGTTGCAAAGCAAATGTAGCAACGTGACCAAGGTACGGTCATAGCTATGTTGGTCGTATCCTTGATTCCTACAATCCTTTCTTGCAAACGTAATTATTGACCAAAGAGTCTACTATTTTTCGTTATTCTATATAAGTTATAATCGCATGTACAAGTTCATTTCATCTGACCTAAATTTTAACTATCACCAAAAAACACCACACACGTTGATGTCGTTGCACACAATTTTCAAATTGACTGACACTATGCTTTTGTGAGATATAATAAATTATTCAACGTCATTTACAAAACATAAAATGCAATCTCAAAAGAAATAAAGATTTTATAAAAAGCGTTAACGTTGCTTTTCCTATCCACATACAGCGTTTTTTTGAATGTGACGTGAACTAGGTATTCTTATTATGAATTGATAAATGACACTGGCGAGACCTTTATTGGATTTTGTATCTGATTTGTTTTCTTCATTAAGACATATAACAAATCAGGTGTTAGAATAAGTACTCAACGTCACGGGTTATTACCTACGATACACTGTACTTACAGCCATATTAGCATTTAAGCACCTCGTATCTCAATATTTATTATTTACCGATATTTATACGTTTTTTTCTCATTTGACGAATAGATGATAAATAAACCAATGATGTATCACATTTTGTCCTTCTTACGGTAACATTTAAACGTGTTGGCATTTGACATAACTGTTGACACTGCACTGTAGGTTACTTTTAATCGATGAAAATAAACTGAAGTATGACAGAATAAATAAATGGTTTCTAATGAGGAGATGACGTGACTAGTTTTGATATATATCAAGTGTCCGTTGGAATCCATTGGCATCGAGGTAAGACATCTATAGGATAGGTTAACAGTTTACTTACTGTTGCTTTTGTTAAACCTTCATCCTCGCCTTCGTGCAGCTCTGATTGGCAGGCATTCGTGAATAGTACTGTAAAGTCTTATTAGCTTAGTCAAACATTTAAATCACATAAAAGATTTTTTTAAAGAATAAGAAATGAAAAACACTGACAATTATTCGGATACAAAATGGTAGCGTGAGACAAAAAGCATTAATATTAAAAAAATTAAATTAAAAAAATACCTTCACCATTAGTTATTATAAGGTTGTGAAGCTTCATATGAGTTCTGCTCTAATGCTGTTGTGTAGGGTTACAGCGTGATAACTATGTAACTATGTTTCCACAAGCTAGCTTTTCAAATAAAAGAAACGATATTTGTTACTTGTCAAACAAATATTTTAGCCTATACTTTTGAAATTGTAGCACGTGGGATGTTGATTGGAGGTTTTTTTATATTTAATGCAACCGGGCAGAGTTGTAAAAGGGATGTTTATCATATAATTGAGAGAACAATACATCGTTCGGTGTTGACTTTGTTACAGGTAAATACCAAATATTTAGTGCATTAGTTATAATGAGTGTATCTATCTTGAATATTGCAAATAAAGAAAAAATGGGATGATTTAATGTTTATATTTTTCTGTTCTGCTCATCATTCATTATTGTTTGTGCAAAAGCTAGTGCAGGTTACTTTTACTTTAAATATCAAACCATTGCTGATTGATTGATATGGGTGTTGACAGCTACATGTGTTGGTATTTATCACAGACATGTAGCCCTTTGGCCTGTGGCTTCTGTATAAAGCAGAGGGGAGGGGAGGTTAACATTGGGAAGTTACAGTATTTATTATTGATGAGTATTAATTACATCGGTCACCTTTAATTTCCTTGCTTCATTCCTTATTCATTTTTTTATTTTAATCACGTTTTGTGGATTTCCTCTATATTCATATAGGAATGTATTTTCTGTGTATTACCTAGCCTGTATGAATCAAACGTTATGATGATTAGGTGATAATGACACGTCAAGTATTTAGTCAACCTATAAATAATGGGGTTATTAATGGTGTTGATTATCACAGTGATAATGAATATATAGTTATGTTGTACCAACTGATCAAGTACAGAATTTAAGAAGTCTGGCCTTTAATCATATTATAGTACAATCTTTTAAAACATAATAACAGCAATTAAGAGTCGTCATATCAATAAATATATGATCTCATAGTTGACATAGAACGAAAATAGAATCCCAGTTAGTTATGCAAAATAGTATTAGATTAGTTTAATTTATGGATATTGGTCGAAATAAAAGTACATGTTGTTTATCAATACTTATTATTGAATCATAAGTGCAAGCAGTTTATTTAACTTTCATGTCGATTCATTATTGTCTGATGTTTTGTTGTTCTTTGGGTTTCTTTTTCTGTTGTTGTGCTGTACTTACTAGTATTTACACCTATGGGTTGGATGTGGTGGTGGTGGTGGCGGTTTGGGGGATCATAGGCATTCACTTTTGTTTTTCTTAGATTTTTTTGTTATTGTTAACCAACTCCAATGCTATACCTTATCTGAAACATTGTGTGGTAATGTTCTTGATAAGACAGGGTATATTATTTATTCTGGTGTGGTCTTATGTATTGAATTATACGTGCATCACTGTTATGAGCGTGTACTTGGCGTGTTAAACATGGACGTCGATGTATGGTAAAACATTATACAACGGTGGGGTCCGTGTGTGACATCAAGCGACAAGCTTTAAATACGTGTAACACTGTCTCAGTCTAACGACATGTTAAAATACGGAAGTGCCAATATAACTCTTCTAAACGACTGTCCTTCAGTCAATGTGGCTGTTCAGGGCGTTTACAGAACTTATATATATTTCATTCATTTTTTTTTTATAAAAGGAAGCGTCCCAAGCATGCTGCATATATGTATATGTAATGATGTTGACTTCCTAGAATAACTCTTCTTTTAATTTTCTTTCAGTAATGAAACTATAAGATAGAATGGTTTATCATGTGGGATATGTTGAACACGGAATTGTATGATCTATATTGTGTGTATTGATCACTTTTTATAAATATGTCTTTTTGTAAAACTCATTAGCCAATTTAAATATTATGGACGTAACACAACGATGCACATGAAATAAGGGTACACCCAGCTCCCTGTATGTTCAGGGCAATTCTGAAATACAGAGAGATATCCCCTTATTATATAGTGTTTACTTTCCATATGTTGCTGATATGAAAATGAAAATAACTTGTTTGCTGATGATATTTTGAAGTATCATCAAACTAAGAAAGACTCAATCATAGCAGCACATGAAGTAATATAGTTACACAGTTGTCAAAATCATTTGTTGCAATTTTTCAAGATATAATTGTTACAAAAATAAGAAAGCTTATTAAAGATGTGTCTTTGGGTAAGATTTATAAAACAGGGTTATGACATGCCGTGTGTTTTTGAGAAAGCATCCCGCTCATCTAGGTTCTCAATATATAAGCGTAGACATGTGCCGCCACCTGAAATAACCGTCAGAGGGACAGACAAGAAAACATAAATGATTCTGATCTTATATAAAACCCTCTAGATTGATTTTCTTGTATATTTACCTGATTCAGTTACAGCACCCAAAACTTTATCTGCCGATAACTGGAGCCGACCGACTATTGTACATTACATATCCAATTTCGCTACTACGACAGAAGTTACCTTTGTGATTTTAATGACAAATTATAAGCAGACATTCCATTGACATGTCTGCTTTCTTAAAACGCAATTTCTGCTTGTAACTTTAGACAAAGTGATAACATCACCACTGTGTGCTTTCCTAGATTCAGGCGTCAGCTGTGTTTAATGTCAATTGCGTGCCACTCACTCTGTCGATATTTACTGAATAGGTATCTTTATAAATGTAAAACATTTGATCTGATAACGTTGTTGTCTCGGGGGATCTTCGAGATAAACCTTAACGTTCTAATAATAATATTGAAATTTATGTATCTAAAGAACTTAATATATACAAATAACACCAGGGTACATTTATACGGTACATAAGGGTAAAGCATGGTTAGTGTGATAAATACTTTTGGAGAACATTAGCCTGATTAGCCTGATATGTTGAGTGGGGAATGCATGGCAAGTGTTAAATTGATAAAAGATAGCATGGTTAGAGTAAATAAATGAGTTTAGGCATTGACAATGTGATAAATAACAGAAACTAAAGTAAGTGTTAGACATTGATGAAAGAATATATGGTTATTATAATAAGTAAATGGAGTATAGCATAATAGGACAAAACTGGAAAGCATAGTGTACTATATCAAGGAGAAAAAGCATGGTAAGTATACTATATTATGCTAGAAATCTTGGTAAGTAAAATATATTAATGAGAACAAAACATTGTTAGCATAATATATAAATGCTAGAAAACATGGTAAGTAAAATATCTCAACTTTTGTTTGGTTTGTTTGTGTTTTGCGTCCTATTAACAATATAATTGAGTTAGTATCATATTCAAATGAGAGAAAGTATTGGTAGTGTGTTATATAAATAAGAGAACAGAGAACGCATGGTAAGTTTAATATATAAATAAGAGAACAGAGAACGCTTGGTAAGTGATATATACAAATAAGAGAACGTATGGTAGGTGTAATATAACGCATGTTAAGTGTAATATATAAAATATAGAACGTATGGTAAGTGTAATATATAAATAAGAGAACCCATAATAAGTGTAACATATAAATAAGAGAACGCACGGTAAGTGATATATACAAATGAGAACGCATGGTAAGTGATATATACAAATAGGAGAACGCATGGTAAGTGTAATATATAAATAAGAGAACGCATGGTAAGTGCTATAAATAAATAAGAGAACGCATGGTTAGTGCAATATATAAATAAGAGAACTCATGGTTAGTGTAATATGTAAATAAGAGAACGAATGGTAAGTGTAATAAACAAATAAGAGAACGCATGGTAAGTGTAATATATAAATAAGAGACGGCATGGTAAGTGATATAAATAAATAAGAGAACGCATGGTTAGTGTAATATATAAGTAAGAGAATTCATGGTTAGTGTAATATGTAAATAAGAGAACGCATGGTAAGAGATTTATACAAATAAGAGAACGCATGTTAAATGTAATATATAAAATATAGAACGTATGGTTAGTGTAATATATAAATAAGAGAACCCATAATAAATGTAACATATAAATAAGAGAACAGAGAACGCTTGGTAAGTGTTATATATAAATAAGAAAACGCACGGTAAGTGATATATACAAATAAGAGAACGCACGGTAAGTGTTATATATAAATAAGAGACGGCATGGTAAGTGATATATATAAATAAGAGAACGCATGGTAAGTGTTATATATAAATAAGAGAAGACATGATAAGTGATATATGTAAATAAGAGAACACATGGTAAGTGTCATATATAAAAATGAGAACGCATGGTAAGTGTAATATATAAATAAGAGAACGCATGGTAAGTGTAATATTCAATTATTTTCCATGTAGCATAATTGTGATACAAGTTAAGAATTGAATATATGAATGAGAACTATATAAGGAAATGTGAAAACGGATTAGCAAACTAGGTACATTTAAAGCTATGTTAAAGTATTAAGCTAACCAGTTAATTCTTATAACGGGGTCTAACATAGGTGATTTTTAAAATAGGAAGTTAATCCATTTAATACCAAAGTGAATCATAATGTTGTTGTATTGATGTTAAAAAGAAACTTCTCGTTGAGGTCGAGAGCGGATTATGACCCTTCGATTCTAATCTGTGGCGGATTATCGCCGGGTCACTGAGTAATGTCACACCCTGAGAGGAATGTCCATGTGATTCAGTAGTGGCATGCCCGATATCTTTCTAGGTATAATTATCTCCATGTTTTGGTACATGTATGGCTTTTAAAATAAATAAATAAAATGAAAAAAATATACAGCATTTGATATAGCGCGCTATCTAGCTAACATAAGCCACTCTAAAGCGCCTTGCAGTACATAGATATACAATTAATACAATTAGCATATACATTAACCAATTCAATTTTGAGGAATTGGCAGGAGCCGCCTTATCAGGCGCTAACTACTAGCCCTATGCCACCGGGCTAATATCTCCCTATGCTTGTATGCCTGCGTGTGTGCTGGAGATGTAATGCGTATATATATATAGTGCGGTTTTGTGGAATTAAGGAAATAAACAGGTAGCATTATATACTTACTACAATAGATATACTGGTTAGATAGGGCGATTGCGTGCCTGGGATGGGTGTGTGATTAGGAGAAGGTATTCAAAGATGGTAGCCTAAAACTGTTTCCTCGAGCACTATCATAGATACAGTTTCCTTTTTTATCCTTTTCATTGTTTCACCTAGGGATCATGGAGCCAGTAGACTAATACCGTTTCAGATTTACAAACATTGTATTTGTATTGCCAATAAAAGTATCCTTTATCTACATGGAGATGTAGACTAGTTTAGTTTTTCAATACAAGTTCGCTTTAGCAATACACGAAGGCCTCGTGCGCATTTTTGTTGTCATTCCTCGAGTACAATAACGATATTGACATAATGGATTTACTGACTAAATATTTCCGCAATAATGAACCCAGAAAAAGTCAATTTGTGTCAGAAATGTCATGGTTTGTAAATCGGTCTGTCGTCGGGGTTGGTATAGTAAGGCTCACAGCGGGGTCATTCGTGCATTACTGGGTGTATTTACTTTATTTACCCGACAAATGGGGATAAATATTGACACGGGGATATCTTAGAGGTGCACCTTCATCTTGACAGCTTCTTTATAGGGCGATAACCACCTATCAGGACGTGCCCGGGTAAACAGTATGTGTCGCCGTTGTAATTGGTAAATGTTCTGTAGCTGTATAAAATGGAGTCGCGATAAAAATCAACAATATAAAGGGTTGTTACCTGGTTCTTCCAACTGTATAAAGAGCACGATATATTAGACGTATAGTGGTACTTATCGTGAGTCTGGGCGAAGTTTATTAACGACAGGTGTTTCACCTTTCTACAAACAGGTTTTAGTTCATTTTAGGTATACATTTTCATAACTTTTGTTTAAAATTCTTTTTAAAAATGCTGGACACTCCCTACTGAATACATTTGTGCTATCTATAATATATGCAACAACTTCTTATTCGGTTTTGATATGTGTTTGCTCTTAAAAACGAAATTGCTTTCCTTGACAGCTTTGACTAATGAAACATTATGGCTTTCTTTAGCTGTAAAATCGTTCTATGAAAACCTGCTGATCTTGCTTTATTACATCAATGGTCAATCCGAGTTTCTATCATGTAATTGCCGTGTGTCTTGTTCATTGTGTCATAGCTGGTTAGTGATGTCATCATGTTCCTTCATTTGACGGAAGACATCATGACGAGATCCATATGCGGTGAAGTCATTGCTTACCCTTCCAGACAGCCTGTGATTTTGCCTTTGTCTCTGGATTTTGCACGGAGACCCTTTAGCAGTGTAATGTCAGAGCGCACTTTTCCTCCTACGTTTTTACCTCGTTAGATAATATTATTTACCATATTAGGAAAGCGTATTTAGCATATCTTTCTTCATAAAAGGAGTCTCAACTGATTAATTTCTTGTGAAATAATACCATCTCAATGATGATCAACATCTATTTTCTATTCTATTTGATAATAAACGACTTTAGTGTCTGGAAAACAATGAAATTAAACTGGATTTCATTACAGGTGGATGGATTGATCCAGTAATTAAGACACCAGTCTTACAAACAGATGGCGGGAGTTCGACTTTTAGTGAGCGTGTGCAATTTTCACATATATTTATTCTCTAACATTCATAAAGGTCTAGGAGGATATACTATTCAGATAATACTCAAATTCGTAGGTCCTGCATCTTTGCTACGGCTGATTAACTACATGTAAGTTGTAGTAGGTCATGTGCCTCGATGCTCGTAAACGGTTGTTTATTCAATGTGTTTTAAATAAGGTTTTCGTCATAAAAGCTTTTAATTATTGGAATAATAGACCGTTTCTATTATGATTCATTATCCCAAAAGTCGCCAGTTTCACGTTATCACGGTATGTTTTGTGATTTTTCACATACAGATGTTCAATCAACTTCGAATTGTATGTATGTAATACGAAAATCAATATTCCGATTTAAAAAAGCATAAGAACAAAACGTTTGGCTTAGCATGCTTTCTTTGACCTCTCTTAATATCTTGTCAATAAATCAGAAATGTTTTTTTTTAAATGCATCTTAAATGTAAATTTTTATAATGAATATGTAAAAATCCTTTTTATACCATTTTCCTAAGTATATACTGTCATGTAGGAGCAAGATGTGTTTTTGTTTTTAGTTTATTTTCTGTTATTGAATTACGCATTGTCCATCCCATTCTGGTGAATATCAATATTTATTTATTGCTATTTCATTGGACAGATAGTACATGTATATCCGGACCTTCGAGTTTAGCCCATTATCAAAATGTTATTGTTTTCATGGGCGTGTAAAGAAAACGTATACCCTGACCACTAGAAGAATAAAGGGTCCTGATTCATAACCCGTACAAAAGACATTCATGCTATAGTTATGTTAAGTAAGCTAAGGCGCTTACTACGGTCAGCTGTAGATCGTATCCGATTTTCTATTTACTTCCCAGACAATAGTGTCATAAAGGTCTGTTTCCATTGACAAAGTGCCAAACACCTGTCCATTGTTATCTTGTCTACAGGAACGTGCTCTTTATCAATATTCTTACCGAGATCAAAATATATCTCGTCTTTTTGTTCGCTTTCAATTGATAAAAGAAAACTGTATGTCATAATATACGTGTGTGAAAACAAATTCTTTTACACAAACACTAATGTTGTTTTCGTCTTCCGAATGTGAAATAGCTTGTTCATTTCACTGGTTTTTTTTTATAGTAATTGAGCTCCAACATGCATAACCAAAGAAGGGAAATTTTATTATTGTTAAGATTTTTGTTTAAAGCATAAAGTCGTCCTCATTTTTCTTACCTGGCATGTGTATACATAATGCATAATATAAATTGACGTCTGCAGTGCTATTTTTCACATGCGTTTTCATGCGAGTGCTAATGGCTAAATTCTCTTAGACTCATTATAACTGAGATATTGAAATTCATTATATTCCAGTTCATTGGCAATAATTATGAAAATATCACTCACTAAAATGTTTCATTGATATGGCGATAAGCTGATGATACTTTTGTCCCGATGAACCTTTTGTTCCCTGTATAATGATTTGTCAGCTTAACGTCATGTTAAGATTCGTTAAAGTTAAGGTGAAGCATTTTCGTAAACCTTACAAGACGGCAGACTCTGCTGGTGGATTATTAATCCCCGTGGTTTGCTGTAGATTTGATATCTACAGTTTTCTCTTTTGAGTGATGACAGGGTTCACAATATATACACTTTACAGATTATTTAGTTTGAAATTAACGGGTTTTATGCTCCTGGCCCTCTGTATCTTCAACTTTCTGGTCACTAGCTACACCGATGAGTGCTAGGAGGACGAAACAACTTACGATGCAATGGAATTATGTTTGGCTTACTGTATCTATTACCAAATGTTCAAAGGTGCGATCACCTGTGTGTTACCTTCACCTTCCTTAATGTTCGCTTGCTGCGTAAATTCGACACGACAGAAGAATAGCTCTGGTCAAAGGTATTGTACTCGTAAATATATCAGGGTATCGAATGACTATTATTTTGCTTCATATAACATCTGAGTTGTATTTTAACATTATTACTGTGTCGTAATGTTTACTTACATTCCGGCATTAATGTCGGTTTGGGTAGGGTAGTGTTATGAAGCTTCATACAAAGCAGTCTCGACATCCTATTTAGACTTTGATAAACAAAAGTTACAAAATACGGTTCAATTTAAGTAGATTTGTATGTTATATTCCAATGACTCCAACTGAAAATGCTTAGAGTAAATAAAACAAAAATGGAAAACAATTGCCACAGCGTCACAATACATGAAATAAAATTACATACTTAAAGGCTATAATAGGAACTAAAGATATGTCATAAACATCCCTAATCCATAATAGAACTGGGCCGAAAACGTTTCGAGACCGATTTGTGGATAAGAAATTATCAACATTCAAGCCATACTTCATTTTAACTCTCATCGAGTCCTTTCAGGAAAATGTAAAAATCGAAGAAAATCATTTCAACTACCATCTGAAATATATTGGTATTGGAAATATCAACATGTAAATTTAATAAATACAAACATATACCAAAGACTGTATTCAAATGTTTATAATTGTGTTAAATTTATGTTCGCAGTGTTTCATGTGTTGTAACAGGGCGAAAGCGAGCAGCGGTCTTAACACACATAGACATACATACTATCCCGTTTTCCTATATCTAATGGTTTAAGAGGAGAATGTAGTTTATTAAAAATGCAAAATGTATATGTTTTCAGTGGTGTTTTATTATGTTATCTGTGGGGTGTATTAGAGCTTTTATGGTTTAAAACCCTGTTCAGTAACAAACACCGATATGAAGGTGGTCAGACATTTAACAAAACCTTCAAGGCTCACAAGGAAACGACCTTAGTTCCAGGTGTTCCTATATACTCTGCTTTGGGGGACTATTTAGCCTTGTGTGTTGACGCTATGGTATAATTTCCCTGTCTTACTTCATGACTGGTGTTATCTTGGCTGTTCGTTTCTTTTGAAAGGAAAACAGTATTCGCAATGACTACTACAAACTATGATATGCACAAATATTTTCGCAACAATTACTCAGTATAGTTAGTTCGTCTCAATATATCTTGAGTAAATGAGTAAAAATAGCATCACCTATATTTAAAATATAAAAGGTATACGTTGCTAATTAAATAGTACACATAATGTGATACTTAATAAATAATGGGGACGTAGGAAGTACAAAGTCATACGGAAAGAAACGACGAATATGTGCAGTATAGGAACAAGGAGACAGAAACCTAACGCTAAAGGGCGTTGCTGTCAGTACAGAAATCGCTCATCTTTCGTTGTGTCTGCTATTTGAATTTTCAGTTGTTTTCTAAATCGGCTTCCTAACATGTGCGAAAATGTCTACAGAACGACCACATTATTATACCAACGTTTATAAACGTTATGTTCTGTTCACAGATGTGAAACATATCAAAGTACAAGAATTTGTTGAGCAGACATGAGGCAGGAGACGACCCGGTCCTGATGAAGTTCCATAGTAGATTAGCCCTACTTCTGATCGTGTTCGTACACGTCATCTGTGAACCAAAATTTGTAGGCGCCGATGAAGAAGACAGCGATGACGCAGATGATGACTTAGATGAGGAGGAGGAAGAGAACTTTAAATCTGCACCGGTGTTTAAACAATTGCAAAATGAAGCACAATCTTCACTTGCAACGCAGACAGTGGCAGGGGAACTGGAAACCCCCACTACTCCGACCGGATGGAGCTCAGTCTCGTCCACACTTGTGAAAAACAGCACTTCTGCAAGTACAACTGTACCACATGACTCCACCACATCGTCGTGGACGTCGCCTACTGTTCCAACCACGTGCAGTGCTGTTTCCTGTCTCCATGACGGCACGTGCATTGAAGGAGATGTAGGGATACAGTGTTTTTGTCCTAGCCAGTTCACGGGTACAATTTTATGTTCAGTCTACCCGTCTAATACGTTATCGTCTGTACTATGTAGGTACAGTTTAAGTAATACATAGTTTCAAAATAAAACGTATGCAACGAAGAACTCTTGATAAAAATATTTCATAACTTTTCAATCAACTCAATTGCCCGAGTATTTTTAGTTGTCAAATAGCAGTTTTGTCGTTTCCTGATGATAAATTCAATCTGCTTCCAATTAAATATATTTTAAAAAAAATCTGCATACTTTAGTACTACGAAGAGTTCGTTCCTACATACGGTAGTACCGTTCATACAGTATTCCTCAATTAAATGTTATTAAATTTCATGTGTAAATTAACCCATTCAATTAAATTATGGTTTAATCAATAGGTTTTATGCATTTGAATATTTACGGTTTTGCATCTACAAACATTTCTATTTTGTTGTAGGCGTGTATTGTGAAAGCCTCTTAACCTGCCAGTCTGACCCGTGTGGGGCCGATGTGGGGTGTGTCGACAGCCCTATGGGACCGTACTGTATGTGCCCGGGGGACTTCAGAGGCGACTTGTGTCAACAGAGTAAGTATAAAACTCAACAATGCAAAATTACTCCAACATTTCACGTGACAATGTAGATGGATCGTCCTTAGAAAGCATTTTCATTCCTTAAACAGTAATGTTCATGATTGTTCCTATGTGCGATTTTCTAGCACAAACTACCCATAACTTATAAGCATGCAAAACGAGGGCAGATTACAAATATCACTGTCACTATCTGTGGAGAGCTAATTCTACAGGCAAAGCGAATCTATTATTTTAAAAATAAAAATGTATCGAAGAACTTATTTAAGACTTCATTTTCTGACTAAATACATGAATACCCAGTCCTCGCTTGTCACAAGACATTAACAGTGAAGCAAAATGCAAATCACGAATAACTAAGTTTAGAAAGAATTTCAGTCTATACACCAAAGGTGTGAATTTCAGTCTATACACCAAAGGTGTGAATTTCAGCACCATTCTTTGAAGAATGTAACTACTTCGGTGTCATTGCCTGGTCCAGAAATTGGTTAAAGCATGCCAAATCCCAGAACGATTCCGAACTATACAAATAATAGTAAATAAAAATAATAATCTTTATTTATTGAGGATTAAAACCTGGTTTAGCTAAAATCTAATCTCCCTCAGGGTCCTCTATATTAGTAAAATGTGTTAGTTTTACTTTCTTTTAGTATCATACAAATGTCTAATAAGGATAGCAATTTGGGAAAAGGGTAAAAAGAACATTATATCATTGAAAGTGTTGAGCCATGATGAAGGGTGTGCCGACCGAGACATCTTCTCAAAGTAGTGTGGCGAAATACCTCACCAAAGAACAGAGAGCAGAAAGAAAACATTTCAAAGCAGATAAAAGAGGGGAACAAGTAAGGGAAATAGTAGGCATGGACAGGCAATTAACAACCCGAGACACTCTGCCAGCAACAACCTCCAATCAAAACACATCTCACGTATTGAGTATACAAATGACTCAATGGTAGATCCCAAGAGCCAAAATACCAACTAAAATCAGAACTCATCATATAGCATTTCAAGAAACTTTAGTCTTTAAGAGGGATGTTGTATATAGCCAATGAAGAAGCACCTCATTCTTAAAAAGTAGAAAGGTTCTAGGATAATACAGTTTTTCAATGAGAAAGAGAATCGAAAGAGGAACCTGAAAGTCTTGTACACCAATGCGGACTTTCTCTCTGCCGACAATGTCATAATAGAAGGATCTATCTGTTGAATCTCAATACCATGTTTAACACTAATTCTATGAACTTAATGACGTACTAGTGGAAACCTATCATGCATAATCCATTTCCAAAAAACACTTTAATCTATATAAGGTCACCCATAGCCTGCGACGCAGAAGGAATGGGCGATAATTTAGACAAGAATGTTTATAGTGACGTCAGCCTGGCATACTGAGTAGCAATGACTTTTTTCAGAAAGAATTAATAACTGTTTCTTGTTCCAATATGTATTTCAATTCACGACACAATAAGAGGACCATTTACCTACGTTACTATACCACCAATTAACCGAAGAGGGGGAAAACGGTGAAGACTATACCGTAAGCTACATGTACAAACAAGATCTAGGCGAAAATGTCTTTTGAAATAATATTTCAAAGAGCAACATAAACAATATGTTTTTGAACGAACCAAACTTCAAAAACGGAAACTAAGAACTTTTCAAGACTAATCTCTTGGGGAAAACACAAACAGGGAACACCTAACCGTAATTTGACCTCAAAATCGAACGAAACAAGAAAGGTTATCATGGAGAATATTGAAAACAAGCGTTCAGGAAGGGTAAGCTTATTCTGTTTCACTGACAACAACCAGCATGTAAATCTAGGTCAGATCCAAGTAATTCATATGTTTAAAGTTCACACCAGGCTGGTGTCAACAGAACTACAGGGCACACATATCACAACAACAAAAATCGATATTCACATAATACAACTAAAAAGTATCGATCCACTTCAATCGACAGTACAACTGTTAATTTGATTGTTTTACTGTTCCGCTAAATAATGTATTCACGAAACAATACTAGTTAGTAAAGCGAGACTAAGATACAAGAGTAACCGATATTCAATATTTATAGAGTCATTTAGCTAGGATCAAACTGCTCAAGTTCGTAAACACTAACAAACAACTATAATTTACAGAGAACTCAAGGCTACATGGAATCTTAATATTTCTTATATACGTAGATCCCTTCAAAAACACGAGAGAGAAAAATTATCATAAAGACAAAAGTAAAACAGTTTTGTTAAAATTCAAAATAAAGTCCAAATCCTTAATCACAAAAGTTGCGTGATCAAATTAAACGGCGAGAGGAAACGTCTAGTACCAAGTCTTGTAGAAGATGTAGAATTATTCCCTGTCCACTCGCTCTGACATCGTTGTGACAACGAAATATGTTGAAAGGCTAATCAATCTAGGTTTAGATAGCTCAGCAGGACCAAACAGTTAGCATCCCAAACATTTTCACAAAACATCCAATCTGAATTTTGAAACTGGTTTGCAATAAATTCATCCGTGAAGGCATAACACTCACAGAAAGGAAACCGACGAACGTCTTGTCCAATACATAAAGGGGTTTGATCAAGCTGGGGAGAAATAATCTACCCATCAGCTGGACCTCGGTACATTGTAAATTGCTGAAGCGCATTTTAAAGATAAAATTATTCTACGAATGATTAACAACAGCGTCAACACGGTTTTAGACTTGGACAATCATACGCAGAACATCTACTTGAGGTTCCGGAAGATTTGACGACTGCCATGGGTAAGGATGAAATGTATTCATCAATGTCTTCACAATGGCTTCTTCTTTACAAGTTGAAAGCGCACAGCATCAAAGGAAATGCATGTATGAATGACTGGACAAAACAATCTGGGTAATATGAAGCGCAGTATCGTTATCAATGAAACTGCACCGAGCTCAAACATCTTGACCAATTTGATCCCGCAGGGAGGTGCTATCGGGGCGATTTGGTCCTAACCTGTGTATATGACTTGGTAGAAGCCGTTTTTTCCATTTTATATGATCTGCAGATGGTACAAAAATATATTACAAAGGATCTAAATCAGTATCAGTAAGTGTACAATGGCCTGAGAGGTTAGAGAACAATAAATCAGATATGTACCTGGTAAGAGCCAGCAAAGTATGTAAACACGTTTTCGCGGACGTATTCAGGAGAAAGGTGGTGTTGGGAAGCCTTTTCAGAAGGTTTACATGTGTAAGCCAATCTGCAATTCTTAACACTATAAAAGCCATCAGGTAGACCACATCTTGACTTTTAAAAATACTGCTAAAATATCCTGCAACATATATTCAGACATCATTCACACGTTTTATACGTTAAGAGGAAAGAATTATCCACCACTCCGATCAATCTTTACAGGCAACCGAAGTGATGAAGCTCCCTCGTGGTAACCACTCTGATACATGTAGGAGGTGACCGAAACCTCTAACCTTCATTGGGCAGGTTACCCACCCACGAAAAATAACTAAAAATGATAGTTTTAATTTAGAACAGTACTTCTCTAGGCCAAAAGATTGTTTCTGATCTCTAATGGGAAACATTGGTCAAAGATCTTGGGCGTGATGTATCTCTTAAACTATTTTATAAAAGTTGATGGCGTTTATCGTATTCCTCCTTATTGTTAATAAATTTAATTTTGCTTTGAATTTATAATAACTAGAAATATTTGAGTCAAAAACAGTAACTTCATTACTGAACATGTAAGATATGAATAATATTAATTCGAGTAAAATTTTGATTGAAACCAGGCCTACACATCGTGGAGTATTTCAAAACGTTCTGGAGAAGTAAAAATCATAAATAATGATTTAAAGAAAACAAAAGATGTACAATTACGACAATCCTTCGGATATGATCATATGAACAGTATATGTCTTGTGGAAATGTATACAGTCAGAGAGGTTTGAAACTATTTTACTCGCCTCTCTCTAGAAGGTCGTGCTCTCATTGGTTCAAGAACATTGCGTGTTGGCGTAATAAAGCTTGTACCTCGTCACTTAAACAACAATGCTACCATCATACAATTCAATTGATTGACAGACACTCTTAGAGATAAATTGATTATGGAGTATACATGTGCAGCAATGTCCTCAACTTTTTTTTCATTTTGTTTTTGTATTTCAGGTGACTTCCATGTCCAGTGTTCCGTCTCCACCACACAGACGTTTCACGACCTGACAACACAAGGGGCGGGGCCCATCACATGTTTTGCCGCCAATAGCACCACCCAATCAATATGTTTCGATATGGACGACTCATTGGTGTATTCTATCGACAACCCAAATCCTGGGCCCTTCAACATCACCTACAATGCTCTTGGGGACAGTTTCTGTCTGTATGCTGACTCCGCTATGGTGCAGGGAGGCACGCATTGTGTAAGTGGTGTGGATATTTCCGCGGTATATATCAGCTCATGAATGGTTCGGACTTCCATTATTATTATTTGTTAGATTTTATGAAGAACGATATCAACTGTCTGGATATCGGGTAATATAAAATGTTGACAGGTAGTATAACTTTGAATACCAATTAGTTTTACATTTTATATTACTTTTTTGCTAACAAGTCAATGGTCGCCACAGTCCAGCATACACGCCAGTTTGATGTGTTTTATGTAATTCTGAAGAAATTTCATAAAAATAGAGAAAATAAAACTAAATGTGATTAAATTATTATTAAACTTGTAGAGAACCAAGCTCATAATTCGTGTAATTCTAGTTATTGAGTTGACAGCTTATCATAAAGAGTTACAGTTTCATAATTACACTGAAATATCTAAATCAAAATTACCGTTGGTAAAAGACCGGGTGCCGCAACTACGCTGTTCATATTGACATTCATGTGACGTATGTACTTTTAAACATGGATGCACTGTCATTCTTCGATCGAGGCATTGTTAGAACTGTGATAACTGTCATCAATTTTGAAGTTTTAAACAACATGAGCAAAGTTAATCGCATAGTATGAAAGCGAATGGTTTTGAAGCTAGTCTTATTGGATACTATCTATATGATATATTTGGCGCTTTCATGATGTTATTGTATCAATGGGGAAGAAGCAATGGCCGTTATCTGACGCTGGCGTTAATTATATTTCCACAAGAATGGTATGTTTCTGGTCTGAGGGAGACTTACTGATTGTCAAGAGATTAATTAAAGTTTGTTTGAAAGATTCAATACAAAGATATCTTCGTCTGGATGGAATTTGTACAACAAGAAGCAGCTAATTTTGCCTTTAATCGCAACGGTGTCTTTTTTCATATAAGTAACTTGGAAAATGTTACTTTTTCGTTCTTGGACACACACACAAAGAAGTTAATGATATAGAAATCAGTTGTTTCACTATTCAGAGTTATTTAATCTCGCATATAATAAGTCATATTAATATGATAATACACGCATATCAAATGTACTTTTTTAGTTTCGACTTTGGGCTACGGAAGCAGACGACCTTCTGTACCGTCCGTGGCGTAACGCTAGTCATGACCACTGTGTGGTGTTCAACTCACCGCCAGTATTACTTGGGGAGCCATACTCGGTGACGGTTGACGTAACCGACCTCAGACGGGGTCTTGCTTTACTGGACCTAAACTACACAGACAATTTTGTTTTCCCAAATGTCGAGTTCTTCGTCTCTGGTAAGTCGATGTAAAGTAGACTAATTCGAGTTACAGAATATTTGTTTGAGATTCACAGGTGCCAACAAATGATAGGGCCATTCTATGACTATTTTAGAGTGCCTTCCTACTGAAATACTACTACTTGTAAATTCACTCAATAAAACGTATATTGATATTCTGGTGTATATTTAGACACAGCAAAGATTTTTAAAAAATCTTATTGTAAATTACGAAAAAAACTCAAATATTAATAGAAGGAGATCGAGAACAGATCCCTGTGGCACTCCCGAAGATCTTTTTTGTCATCGGGTACGTACGTGCACGTGTTAGTTGCTTTTTTCAAAACAACATTTTATCCGACATAATTTCTCTGGGATTGGGGAAAAATAAAAAGCATTTACATGTTTCTCCAGAAAACTCAAACATCTCCAATAATATTATCAAAAGCTTATTCTTGAATAAAATTATATTTATAAAATAAAAATAGTATGCAACTTAAGCTATTGCAAATAATGTTTACAGTGTTAATGTTAAGCTAACAAAGCTTTGATCACGAAATTAGATTATTTTTAATTGGACGCTTTCTATTGAGGATGCATAATTCAATATTTTAATGCAATGTTTTGTATATCATAATGATATAAACGAATATTTCCATTGGGCATAAAGTTCTGTAAAAATAAAAGAAGTTAGTTTTATTTTGAAATGTTTCAAGCGACAGCTTAGGCGAATCCGGAAGTAGAGTTCAAGCGAGTTTTGTTTGTAAGTGGAAAGCTCCCTACATGCGTGTGGACGATTTGCGGTCTTGTAACGAAAATCTGCATCAACTAACCGTCATGGTGCGATTGTGTAACACGAGTTCGGATTTATGTTTATATATTGTTCCTTCATTTTCAGTCAGTGAATGATAGTGACATTTTCTAACGTATCTTCGACCAAAGTCAACAAGACTGTGTCCTACATTGTATATCAGGCACATACGTTAAAAATATTGAAATTGTCTTCCCAACTATATCAATTTTAGGTTAGGGAAGACATGTCATATTTTCCATGTTTTTTACATTTCAGATGCCAATGATCCTATGTAAACAAATGGGAACAAAATAATAAATAGCAATTTCAGAGTCAAAACAAAGTGCAAATAGACTTGTCCATTAAAACCCAGTCAAAACTCGTTTTAAGGGATTCAAGAGTGTGCTCTTAAAAGCCGATTGAAAGAAAAACCCTGATTACACCACTTTTAAATGCCTGGAGAACCAGGATTTTTATGAGAAAAAATACTGTTATCCTGGTATAACTCAAGGCCGAGTGCCACAACACCTTGCAATTGGCCGTTTTCGTTTAAACGGTCAAACCGGTCGGACCAGAGTTGTTCGTTAATTAAATAAGGTCAGACCCAATAGTCTGATGCTGCTTTCAGGCAAGCCTTGACAAAGCCTTGCAAGGCCTGCATAAACATTTGCAGGTCCGCCAGGATTTATACCCGAAATTGTTACATTTATAAACGGTCAAACCGGTTGTTCCGCCTAAACGAAAAGGCCCCTGGCCAACATATATCTTTTCCCAATGGAAGTGAAGCATTGACACAGTCTGTGTCTAGCAGGAGATGTGACAGCTTCCATTCAATTTAAGAAAAGACTAGGCCAAGTTTCCTCAGCGCACACCAGACATCTATCTGTCAAATTATCCAAGTCAAGTGTCGGGGCCAGAGGAAAGTGTCTAAGAAAAAGCACGGTTCTGTATGTACATTGTTTGTTGTTGCCAATTAATGTTCTGGATTAAAATTCCACTCTTGGCATAAACAGTCACATAATATATTGCCAGATGGTATATTGTAATGTTCTATCATCGGCTGACATATACATATTGCATAAAGTGTGAATAATACCAACATATTTGTGCTGGGGAAATTTGAGATTTTAGAAAATCTTCTATATGTGTAGAAGATTACAAAATTGCTAGTTAACCGTAATGTTATATAAATAGTGTGAAGTTTTTGAAAAAAGAGGGAGGTGTGTAGCAAGACTGGGCCTAGTACCTACATGCATGTGTCTATACTGTCTAGGAAGCTAGTTTGATTGGAGTGTAACAGGAAAGAGAATAGTGTGCTTCCACCAGGGATCAAACCCGCAATCCCTCGGTTCCTTGTCCGACGCTCTACCACTGAGCTAAAGGGAAATCCCCTCTGGCTCGAAGCTAGAAGGTGACCGTAATCCTATGTACAATTAACATCTGCCACACTACTCCTCCTTTTTAAATGTTTGCCCTCGAACACCACAACCCAGGTTCTAACTCCCTATCATCACAGTAAGGAACTACAGGCCACAGACACAATTAATATTTGTAACAGGAAAGAAAATAGTGTGCTTCCACCGGGGATGAAGCCCACGATCCCTAGGTTCCTACATGTAGTCAGATGCTCTACCACTGAGCTTAGGGAGATTCCCTCTAGCTCAAAGCTAGAAGGCAACCGTAATCCCATGTACAATTAGAATCTGCCACAGGTGTACTAGTGTTCTACTAGAATTTGGAGGTCATATACAATGTAGTTAGCCCATGGGGTTAAATCCTGGTTTGGCCTTGATGCTTTTTTCGTCTTACATTACACTAGCTGCGGGAATCGTAGCTTCAAGGTCCGTTAACAATAAATAAAAAAAATAAAAAAAGATTGGGGCCTAGAACTCCGCTTTCCCGCAGCTAACATTACACCTGTGTAGCTAAAGGCATTCGGAACAATAAATTATATATAGGTACTAGTAAATTGTAGTAAAGTAACTAGGAACTTGAGTTAACCTCTGTTAATTTTTATAATTGAAAAATAAGTAAGAATTGTGAGTGACCCTGTTATAATGCTAACCCAGTTACCAGCCGCAAAACATATTGCAACTAAGTGGTAGTTTCATTCCATACCATATTATATCCTACCAGATGTCCAAACCACAAAACTTCAATCTTTGGAAGTTAATATTTATCTCCAGGCTTCCATATTCATACATGTAAGACAGCACTCTGCTCTACAGGCACGGTATAGTCTAGTTGTAGGACGCCAGGCTCGTGACCAAGGGCTGCGGGTTCAAATCACGGCACGGCACTGTGTTGTATCTTTGAGCAAGATACTTTACTCCGCTTGTTCCAGTCTCCCCAGCTGTAAATGAGTATGTAGTTGGGCAGTGCTAGAATTGTTGAATGCTAGCTGTTAGAGCCAAAATGGCAGCTCTGGCTCTATGCTCCCCAGGGAGTTGAGAAAGATATTGGCTGGTTGCAAAGGCCCTATAACCACAGATACTAATTTGTGAAACGCTTAGAGACGACCTAGGAACTAGGTTGTGATAAAGCGGTATATAAGAACCTCAAATTATTATTATTATTATTATTACAGTCCACTTCATACAACACAGTTAATTTGATTTGTCCTTTATCATATTTCACAGGTGTGGCACCTGCTGCTTGGGAGAGCTACTTTGGTGTTGAAACAGCAACAGGAATTGTTGGTCTGGATGCTGACATACCTATACCAGTCTACAAATATCAAATGGTGGAAATCAACATTACGGTAGGAAACTCTATATCGTCAAAAGTCACTGGGATGTGGCTCAGATCCCCCTACCCCACAGTCCATATATTTGATTAACACATATATATAAGGACCGTGGGGTCAGAGTAATTTGTCAAGGTGATTTTGCTGAGACTATAGCTAGTACATGTTTATATAACACTGTATTTTTCATGTCATTTTAAGAAATCTACTGTATATACAAATGTTAGCTAGCGGTTTAGCTAAATCATATCTTTTATAAAGAAAATATGTATCTCATGATAAGTCAAAGTTACATTATGAAAATGTTTCAATACAGTGAATCCTCATTATCAAGCAGAATGGATGACATACAAGGACTTAGCAGTATTGAGGTAGACTGTTTATTATAAACAAGTTGTTAAGACAGATGTAAAAAATTGAAAGATACAAATGTACTGGAAATAAAGAAGATAGATTGTGAAACCAGAGGTTTAATGTGTAGATTTTAATTAGTCATTTCTATGCAATCTCCATGCTTTAAGATTAAACAGTCTGTGTGTGTGTTACAGGTAACAGATGGCGGAATCCCTGCCATGGCCGACGAGGGTGTGGTACATCTTGTTGTCCTCAATGGATCGCTCTTATGTACAGCTCCGCCCGTGTACCTCAGTCTGGGGGCCTTACCCAACGGACAGACAAGCCTCGGGACAGTACAGTGCTCAGGAGTAGCGGATAGTACACTCTCCTTTACAGCTGATCCATCACAAGGTACAATTATGATATAGTTGCTGTTGTCTTTATCTGTACAAACAGAATATGCTATTCATCTTGACTTTAACAGCCCATAAATATAACTTATGATTTTATGGTTATTTCGTGTATATATTCAATAACTGAATGACATTAAAGAGGATATGCTACCTTCAAAATAACTTTTGTGCATTGTTTTATATCTTTTTAAATGACTTTCAACAATTTTACCTCTCAATTTTAATCAGGATGTATATTTTTAGCCCACCATCATATGATGGTGGGCTTTTCAAATCACCCTGCGTCCGTGGTCCGCCGTCCATCGTCTGTCGTCCCTCCGTAAACAATTCTTGCTATCAGTATTTCTCAAGAGGTACAAGAGGGATCTTTCTCAAATTCATATGTAGGTTCCCCTTGGTCCTCAACTGTGCAGGGCAACTTTTGAGACTGATCGGATAAACAACATGGCCGACAGGCAGTCATCTTGGATTTTGACAGTGAAAGTTTGTTATGGCTATTTCTCAGGAAGTAACAGAGGGCTTTTTCTCAAATTTTATTTTTAGGTTCCCCTTGTTCCTTTGTTGTGCAGCAGTGCCTGAAATGGACGGTCGCCCGTTCGCCAATGGTGATTAAAGTCTTGCTCGGGCGACCAAGTTGTCAAAAGTGAGGTATTCACTGGCCCAACAAAAACAGTTTGGGCGACTGTCGAAAAATTCATGAATAAAAGAAATTATAGTCCCTTCCACATTAACTGGGGGGCAGTACATTTTTCAGTTGTCATTACTTCGATTTGAATCGAACTGTCCGTGATTTAGTAAATGTAATGATTTTTTTTTCAGATTTTCTATATAATAACTTTGAGGTGCAAGTTTTGTGTATTTCTTTGGGAAATACTAAAGACCTGAATGGAGTGGATTATGTCAGGTTTTAACTAGGGTTGAAGAATTGAAAATATAATGTTTTATTTTGTTTTACATATTACAAACATTGTCATGTTGTATGTAATTTAAATGTGCTGAAGTATCGTGTTAAATGCTGTGGAAATATTTCTTCCCAAAATTATTGGGCCAGTGCTTCAAATTTTTTACTCGCCCCAAAAAAGAAATTTGGGGCAGCCAATGCAGGTTCCCCACTATCCTTTATTGTTTATGTTTACTTTTGAAACTGACCAGTTAAAAAACATGACCTACTGACAACCATCTTCGATTTTTTACATTGAAGGTTTGTTAGTACTATTTCTTAGGAGTAACTTGAGGGATCTTTCTCAAATTTGATATGTACGTTCCCCTTGATCCCTCGTTGTGCATGTTATATTTTGAGCTGATCATATAAACAAAATGGCTAAAGGAAGAACTAAACAGATCTTTCTCATATTGCAATGATCGATTCTATTTCTTTCACATTAAGTACTGTACTAGTAAATATGTGAAATGACAAACTCACTTTAATTGAAGGTTGGCTTTCATACACATCAGTATTAAGTTTAGATCAAAAGTTACCTCAAGGTGCATTTATAACTGTTAACATGACTCGATCAAACAGATTAGAGGAAAGAAGAGAAAAGATTGCACTGACAAAGAACTAATGAAGATGGTACAATGGTGGGCGCCAAGATCCCTCTGGGATCTCTTGTTTAACATGTCATCGGCTAATTGTCTTTTTTCCTTATTTATTATTTCAACCATATTTTAAAAGGTTTCCAGATTTTGAAATTCTTTCTACTAGAAGGTACATTTTATCAAAAGATAGCATATATCCTTAAGCATATAGTTGATTGCTTTCACTGTGATCACTTATCCTATACATTTTCATTAGGTTTTGGGTCTAAATAATTATTTTGTAATGAATTTTTGACAGAACATGAAGACATGATTCCTGTTCAGTATTTCAAATATACCTCTAGTATGAGAAAAAAAGAGTTTTGAAAAATATTGTTCCTTTTTGTGTGTACATACCTGGCATATGCAAACGAAATTCAGAGAGAAGCCCAGTGGTCATTTTACCAATTAACAGAACTCACCCAGGTGATACGATTTAATGTTCTTTCTGTAGGTTTGCTGGTTGTGAATTTCCAAGGAGACCTGTTTCTGGCAAATCAGTCACAAGGGTTGTCTTCCCCTGGTAACTACATCGTTCAAGTCATGGCTCACCAGCCACCGTTTCCTAGTGTCGCTGTGGACGTCAGCGTCAGTGTTGGTAAGATCACTCAGATTCTGGTAAAGAATTAGATTCAGTAATAATTTTTAAACTGCAAAACATGAAACTGTGTACTAACAACCATGGAAACAATAAAATCACAGGTGTTATTATTAAAGTGCATAAGTGTTCAAAATAGATGGCTATGTGTTTGCACAAACAAAGTACCAGCTAAATGCAAATTATTGTAATTTAATTAAACGGGCTGTAAGTTTCATTTCAAAAGAACCTAGCTACCCAGGAGCAATTAGTTTGTTAGTAATCATTTCAGCATGCTTCTGAAAATACAGGTGCTGTCATGTCTTCACCAGTTTTTATCTATTTCTACATGTTTAAGAAAAATACTATATGTGTACCAGACATTGTTTTTGTTAGGCCCTTTATTGTAGTGTAGTCAATCGCCTTTGATATTTTTTTTATTTTATTATAATTTTCACTTTCATTCCTAATCTAAAAGCATTCATACTGTAAGGTGCCTAATATATATACCTCTCCTATATTTATGTATGGAAGAGTCCTTATTAAGCATCACACTTATATATATATATATATATATATATATATATAAATGTAAACACCAAGAACATCTATACAGAACCGTTTCCGCTGTTTTATTTAGGTAAGGTAACTTAAGTGTTTCTTTTTTGACAGGTTATTTCGAGCCAGAGTGTTTAGCTTCTCCAAATCTGGTTCTGATGATTTCGGAAGAAAGTCCAGTAAACAGTTGTTATGAACTGTACCAATGTAGGTCACCATTGTTTGGGGGTCCTATGAACTGTGCATTACCTTCAAATGATACCCTAGGGAGCTACTTTGAGCTAGACTGCACAGCGATGAGCCAGAGCTTCAGTCATCACCTGGTCAATGTCTCGGTCTGTGTTAACACAAGCATAGCTCAGCAAAATCAACTAGGCATACACCAGGTAAAAACTACATCGGCTTATGTCTAGTTATTTCAATATATACCAGGTTTGTATTTCAGCTAGTTGAAAATGAGGTAGATATTTGTTAATTTGAGGTTTACCTGATATGCACCTTAGCTTGGTACATGCCAGATAATTTGACAATTAGACCATTATAATTCAGTTACTAGTTTCAAATTTTGTCTTAGTGCATGTGCTTTTCAGATTATTTTTTTGTGATTTTTTTTTTTAGGTGGGGGTTATTTGTTGGGCAATATTTATTAATTTTGACATTTTTGTACAGGTGCATGGAGAAATCTCAAATGCTTTTGGAACAACAACTTCAATTTTTGGAATAGATGTCCTGGCGGGGAACTTCTTTCCTCCATCATTTTCTATCGTCAATTACGTTGTGGAAATTTCGGAAGTGACTGCTAACGGGACTGATCTGTTCCAGCTGATGGCAACAGATAATGATATTGACGACGTCCTGACTTACAGTATCATTTCTGATCAAAGTAAGAGTTGCGTTTTGAGTGTCATGGCCATATGCATACACTAATTATTTAATATGGGAGGGTGTAAGGTTGAAAATGATCACAGGATTATAATCTTAGACATATACTTCATAAAATTATTCAATTGACAATCTGCATCTGGTTTCCTTGCAACTTACTTGAATTTTTTTTTTTAATACACAATACACATTTGTATTTCCATTGTATAACAAATTTGTCTTCTAAATATAATCAATTATTGGGAACTCTTTTGTATTTTCACAAATGTTATTCCATTATAATAGTATTTTTTGTTGTTCTAGATGTGCCATTCACTGTATTGGGGGACAAGCTGCTGGTGTACGGCAAACTCAATGCCACTTTTCAGAATTTCTACACCTTTCAAGTCAAGGTAACCACATCATAATTTTTCATGCGATATTCTTGATTACCTATGCTAAATGTATTCCAGCCCACCAGACCCATAAACCAGGGATCAACAAATTTCCTCTCTTTTTGTTTTGGTTTTTCTATTCTTTTGAATGTTTTAAGGGTTATTTCATTTTGAATTTCTATGGTTTTCAAAATAGTAGAAAAAAGTATGAAAACAATTTTGCATGAACCTGTGCTTCAAAAATTAAAATATATGTTTTTAAAAGTCTTGATCAGGCCTCCCGTATTCATAACTACTATTTTTCCCCATATCCATACCCTTTTTCAATAATCATTGGCTGAATTTTTATTTTTCAAGTCTTAGTGGGATAAAAAATATCAAAAATATATCATTCACTGATCAAATATATACAGTATGACAGCTAGATCTGGTTTACGCAGGTAACCAAATTATCCAATGTTCAGAATAGACAGGTTATTGCATAAATAACAGTATGTTTATATGTATATAATGTTTCAGGTGAGAGATCTAGTAGGACATGAGGCCAGGGCACCGGTATCCATCACCATTTCTGATGTCAATGAACCACCGATTTGTTCCACTCCCTATTCCTTTGTAGTGGATGCCACGGCTACCAGTGGCCAAGTCGTGACACAGCTGGCCTGTTATGACACAGACAGGCAGGCCAGCTTTCAAAACTTCATTTATCTACTCAATCCATTTGCATCAAGCTCAATTTCTTGTAAGTCATTTTCTGACAGTGGTTTGTTGAGTAGCACTTTTTTCGTTTTTTTGGTGTTTTTTTAAAACTGAAAGGTAATATTTGGTAGTCTGTGATATATATGATAGTGTTAAAAGCTATTTTGACAGTTGTGTTTTCATTATGTGTTGGTATATTGGTAGTTATTACAACATTGATTGGTCAGTCCAACTGTATTTTTTCTAAATGATATGATGGCCTCTGTACTGGAGTTGAAGATCAATTGCTTTTAATTGGATATAAAAAAGATTATTTTTTTTTCCTTTTCCAAGAAAGTTACACTAAGTATTGTTAGAATTTCTTTTTCAGTATATGCTTCTTCTAAAAGAAATCAGCGTAGGAAATATATTAATTTAAATCAGCTATACTATAAACGTTTATCAAGTCTTTTATTTTTGTTCTTGCAGCCTTATTAAATGTCAGTTCAGATGGACAGATAGCTCTGCTACAGGACATGGGAGGAGATGTGGAGTCTTATACCTTCACTGCCCTGGCTAGAGACTTCGGGGGTCTAAATACATCTATACAAGTCACCATGATAGTCAATAGTAAGTAGGTTTACCTGGTAATGGTGTAGGGGTCTAAATACATCTATACAAGTCACCATGATAGTCAATAGTAAGTAGGTTTACCTGGTAATGGTGTAGGGGTCTAAATACATCTATACAAGTCACCATGATAGTCAATAGTAAGTAGGTTTACCTGGTAATGGTGTAGGGGTCTAAATACATCTATACAAGTCACCATGATAGTCAATAGTAAGTAGGTTTACCTGGTAATGGTGTAGGGGTCTAAATACATCTATACAAGTCACCATGATAGTCAATAGTAAGTAGGTTTACCTGGTAATGGTGTAGGGGTCTAAATACATCTATACAAGTCACCATGATAGTCAACAGTAAGTAGGTTTACCTGGTAATGGTGTAGGGGTCTCAATACATCTATACAAGTCACCATGATAGTCAACAGTAAGTAGGTTTACCTGGTAATGGTGTAGGGGTCTCAATACATCTATACAAGTCACCATGATAGTCAACAGTAAGTAGGTTTACCTGGTAATGGTGTAGGGGTCTCAATACATCTATACAAGTCACCATGATAGTCAACAGTAAGTAGGTTTACCTGGTAATGGTGTAGGGGTCTCAATACATCTATACAAGTCACCATGATAGTCAACAGTAAGTAGGTTTACCTGGTAATGGTGTAGGGGTCTCAATACATCTATACAAGTCACCATGATAGTCAACAGTAAGTAGGTTTACCTGGTAATGGTGTAGGGGTCTCAATACATCTATACAAGTCACCATGATAGTTAACAGTAAGTAGGTTTACCTGGTAATGGTGTAGGGGTCTCAATACATCTATACAAGTCACCAGGATAGTCAACAGTAAGTAGGTTTACCTGGTAATGGTGTAGGGGTCTCAATACATCTATACAAGTCACCATGATAGTCAACAGTAAGTAGGTTTACCTGGTAATGGTGTAGGGGTCTCAATACATCTATACAAGTCACCATGATAGTCAACAGTAAGTAGGTTTACCTGGTAATGGTGTAGGGGTCTCAATACATCTATACAAGTCACCATGATAGTCAACAGTAAGTAGGTTTACCTGGTAATGGTGTAGGGGTCTCAATACATCTATACAAGTCACCATGATAGTCAACAGTAAGTAGGTTTACCTGGTAATGGTGTAGGGGTCTCAATACATCTATACAAGTCACCATGATAGTCAACAGTAAGTAGGTTTACCTGGTAATGGTGTAGGGGTCTCAATACATCTATACAAGTCACCATGATAGTCAACAGTAAGTAGGTTTACCTGGTAATGGTGTAGGGGTCTCAATACATCTATACAAGTCACCATGATAGTCAACAGTAAGTAGGTTTACCTGGTAATGGTGTAGGGGTCTCAATACATCTATACAAGTCACCATGATAGACAACAGTAAGTAGGTTTACCTGGTAATGGTGTAGATGGTCTCAATACATCTCTACAAGTCACCATGATAGTCAACAGTAAGTAGGTTTACCTGGTAATGGTGTAGGGGTCTCAATACATCTATACAAGTCACCATGATAGTCAACAGTAAGTAGACTTACCTGGTAATGGTGTAGATGGTCTCAATACATCTCTACAAGTCACCATGATAGACAACAGTAAGTAGGTTTACCTGGTAATGGTGTAGATGGTCTCAATACATCTATACAAGTCACCATGATAGTCAACAGTAAGTAGGTTTACCTGGTAATGGTGTAGGGGTCTCAATACATCTATACAAGTCACCATGATAGTCAACAGTAAGTAGACTTACCTGGTAATGGTGTAGATGGTCTCAATACATCTCTACAAGTCACCATGATAGACAACAGTAAGTAGGTTTACCTGGTAATGGTGTAGGGGTATCAATACATCTATACAAGTCACCATGATAGTTAACAGTAAGTAGGTTTACCTGATAATGGTGTAGGGGTCTCAATAAATCTATACAAGTCACCATGATAGACAACAGTAAGTAGGTTTACCTGGTAATGGTGTAGGGGTCTCAATACATCTATACTAGTTACCATTGAACTTGAAAATAAAGATACAATGTAGATACATGGAAATCTGACTGTATCAGTATTTAAATAATATAATAAATATGTTTACAGTATATATATATATATATATGTAGTGTGACAGATATAGGATATTTATGCATTGTTTTGTAGTTCTATCGGGAAAAGGCAGAAATAAGTTGTGATAACTTGCGCCTAATCCTTTTGTTGTAGTATGCAATAAAATCTGCTTAAACTATTAAAATAGGATATTCATTTTTGAATTTTGATTGCATTGTATTTATGCTTGTATTCAAAATTGTCATTTTTTCAACTTTACAGGATATTTTGCTCCTATTTGTCCACTCGGCTTTGTTGAGACAAACATCATGGATGACTTCGGCCCTTCCCGATGCTTCAGTGTAGACACGGGCTGTACTGATCCACTAGATGGAAGTCTGTTCTACAGCCTCACAGGTGGAAATGGCACTCAGCTGTTCTTCGTCCAGCCAGACGTGTCCAGCCTGCCGGTGACCACATTGACCCTATGTCCACGAGCCATGCTGACCAGCCAGCTTGGTACCTGGCATGTACGTCTTACTTGTGACCGTGGAATTTGTAACCATTTAGTTTTTATTTTAACTATAGTACTGTGTTAACATCACGTTTTTTTATACCTGATTAAAGTTTGGTGATCATCGGTCAAAGCAAAGCATCAAAGATCACCTTTGACCACTTGGTCGGGGTAGGGAACATATGTATATGAGCTCTGCTCACTTTGTCACTAACTGAGTATCATGATGTGAATTTTTTCATACACAGTCTTGTTTCTCAATTCCCAGGTCAACATTGAAGTGAGAAATCAGTTTAACCAAACATCAATACTAGTACATGTGGTTGTGGATGAGAAGAACGATCAACCCGTCTTTGCTGGTCCAGTTTATGTGGCCAGTATCTCAGAGAAAACTCCTGTTGGTGACTTCTTCTTACAGACTACAGCTCAAGATGCAGACATCTTACCTATCAACAACCAGCTCACCTTCTCTTTAGGTCAGTCTCGTGCCCAAGTTTGGCGACTGGTGATGTAGTCATTCTATCAAGTTTTGAAACAATATCATGCTATTTAGATAGTGAAATATAGTGCTCAAACTTGAAAAAACAATTTCTACTTTTAATCCTCACCATTTTATTTGGAGGGATAAGGTGGGGGCATATAATCTTATCCATGTCTGTCCCTGGCAACTTCATTTCTTAATGGGTTTTGTAAGGGACTTGGATAAAATTTGTACAGAAGTCAAGCTTGTCTGAGAATCCCTGGACTTATTTTGTATTTAAGAGTTACAATAAAGGCCAAGATCATCATTTTTTTTCTAGACGTTTTTTCCAAAAACATTAACTCAAATTTACCTGGGAGCAAACATATTCATTTTTACATCTTTTTTTCCAAAAAGAGAACTTTTTTGAAATTTTTTAATGGTTCTGTATTGTTATTACAGCAAAGCATCCCTTTTTGTATCAGGGTAATTCCATTTGTATAATTTGTGTCAATAAAACCATTAATTAGTGAAAAAAACCATCAGGCAATATTTCATGTTACTATTTTAATGGCCAAATCTGTAATCAAACCAATAACATATTTACTGTACCTTCTCATTGCTGTATTTGTACAGACCTTGGTGACGTAGACGGGTTTGCTATTACAACAGACACAGGTATGGTCAGTACCACCAGGGTGTTCAACGCTTCAAAACAGTCTACCTATACATTCAAAGTAAAGGTAGGTAACTCATGGTTATTAGCAGAGGTTTACAGATGACATTGATAGAATACGCTTACATAACCTGTCTTTTCTTGTCAAGATTTGGGTATATTAGTAGAATTCATTGCCAGGTGTAGTATATGAATGATTTATGTCAGATGCCCTTAGAGAAACATAATTGTAAATTAGTGACACAGTGTGTTTCAAAAAGCTTTTTTTTTTGCAAAGATTATATAATATGCTAGTGTCAAAAAGATTTTTTTGTAAGTAAAAATTGTATCTAAGGAACTTTACTACTGGGACTTAGTGTATGTCTTGTCAAGGATACAATTTCAAGTGGAGCCACACAAGGTGCTGGTTTTCCATGATAAAGATTCTTCTTTTGTTGTTTAACCCTTTCGCCCCTATGTAACTTTTGTAGACTCTACCATGCATTGATCTGGATGAGTCCATTATGGTCTACAGTGGTGAAAGGGTTAAAGTTGATCATGACATGAACTGGTTGACTTGTAGTTACTCCATCATATGTTTTGTCTAGTGCCTGTGTCGCAATATCTTATTTAGTTACCATGATTGGATTCCATTTTGTACCATACTTTAACCCTTTCTCCCCTATGTCACTTTAGTAGACTCTACCATGCATTGATATGGATGTCCATTTTGTCTACATTGGTGAAAGGGTTAAGTCTATTTAGGTATAAAATACAGGTAAAAAATACATGTTTAACTATCCATGTTAATAGATTTATTAATTCAATTAAAGCACTTTTATTTTTGGTATAGTTGCTTTATAAGAATTACACTTACATGATAAAAATGTAAATACTTGCATTGAAAACCAGCTAAGGTGAAACTGATTGTCTCCCCTTGGTATAAAATATCTAACAATAAAATGATAATTTTTCATGTCCAGGTGGAGGACCCCCAAGGTCTTAGTGACGAGAGGCCAGTGGTGGTGGACATACAGGATGAGAATGACCCTCCACAGTGTGACACCCTGGTGGTCAATGTACCTGTTAGTCTTATCACACCGCCTGGCACCTTGGTCGGGGCGGTCAACTGCTGGGACGGAGACATCCTGGCCGATAATAAAAAGCTTGTCTATGTACTAAGTGGATCCCTAAATTCTTGTGAGTGGAATCTCGTTTCTGTGTGATTGATATCCGGTAAAAAAATCACTACCTCCTCGCTTAGAATACACCTTGCTAAAAGTTAGTAAAACCATGTGTTGACCTAATCCGACAGGATAATTGTGTGTTTGCCATATTGCCATATTTTCCATTTTGATATGCTGTTAAATCTTCAAAGTAAATACTTCACACTGATAATTGGGTGAAAATTGGTTTTAGCAATGAAAGACACAGATTTCTGGTATATATACCCCCGGTAGTAGATTCTGCACAGAAAACATAGCAAAATAGCAAAGATTTTCCCTTAAACCAGAGGACAAACCCGGAACACAATTACACTTTTTTTTTTCATCTGTAAAGTATTTACAATTGTAAGTTACCAAAATAAAATTCAAATCAGCTATGTGTGAAAATTATCTTTAATGATTCAATGGCAAACAATATTGTTGTGCGTAGGAATATTACGGTTTGACATTAATGATCCTGATTTTCTGCAGATTTCGTTGTTCGTGACAACGGCTCAATCGAGCTAAGCCAAAGCTTGCCCCGCACTTCCACCACAACATACCAAATGACCCTGAAAGTGTATGACCAGTTTATGATCAACAACAACACCCAGACTGGACATCTGACCATTGCCCTCACTGTTACAGTTGACAGTAAGTTAATAATGTATATAGTGACCACTCTGATTGCACCTTTGATCTTTTACTCTCACCGTTCCAATGAAACTGTATATAATGTCTAGTGACCACCCAGACTGACCATTGCTCTCACCGTTACAGTAAACTGTAAGTATATAATGTCTAGTGACCACCCAGACTGACCATTGCCCTCACTGTAACAGTTAACTGTAAGTATGTAATGTAGCTAGTGATCACTCAGAATGGACATCTGACCATTGCCCTCACTGTTACAGTTAACTGTAAGTATATAAATGTCAAGTGACCACTCAGAATAGACATCTGACCTTTGCTCTCAGGGCTAAAGTTAGCAATAAGTATATCGTGTTTGTAGTGACCATTTTTGGTAAACTTAATAGTAAGTATGTCTTGTCTATATAGTGACCACTTTTAGTGACCACTCAGCTATCAGATAGCTAGGACACCTAACCATTGCTGTCACTGTTACAGTTAGCAGAAAGTGTAGTATGTCTGTAGGGACAACTTTTAGGGTTGGCATGTTTTTTATTAGCAAGTTGATACAGTTTAACCTTTAAATAAATATTTCTGAACTACTTTTCAAAAACAAGTGTGTGTTAAAAATTGCATATATACGTCATGTATGTTGGAGTTCCATTGATTGTTAAGAAATGGATATGATCGTCAACACAAACAAGCGCAGATGACCTGTCATTAAACAGGAACAATTCATTGTACTGTACCACTAAACTCGTTTTACCACCAAAATGTCCTTGAACGGAAGGTGGCAGTATATCAGGGTTATGCTGTATAACAGACTGTCACAAATTATTGTTTGGGAGTTAAACATCTAATAGTTTTTTGGCCAGACATGTTTTGTAATATTTGTTCTATTCCTGCCATGAAACACATTATGTAGTCTTCTCGTCATATATATACGGATCCCAAACATTTATTGTGTTATCATTATTCAGATATTTCCTTGGCTGAAAAATCGATACTTTGTATCTATGTCGGAAAATCATTGAATAATTGCTTAAAAACATCAATGGAAAGGATTTTGGATGTGCCCTAAATTTGGTAATTCTAAGTCTTAAAATTGGCTTTTTTTCCTTGACTCATGTATATTAGATTAGCTGCAGAAACTAATTTTAGTTATAAGTTGTAAGGCATTGTGAAGGACTTAATCACATGATTCTGAATTAAAGCTTCTTTTTTTATGTGGTTACAACATTTCTACTCTGAAATAATGAATTGTAATCAAAGTTCTGGCAGGGAATCAAAAACTAGTTTGTATTTAAAGTAAAATCCATTAATACTGTAAAAACACTGATCTATGTATACAATCTCACTTCTAATCTTCATCCCCAGTCAACATCCCTCCTGTATGTGACCGTATCCTCACCACGGCAACACTGCAGGAGATGGACGCCCAGGGCACCTGTGTTGGCCAGGAAGTGATCTGTGAAGACCCCACAGGGGGCAGCATCACCGTTCTGTCTTCCCAGGGGACGGGTCTCGATGTGGCCGAGATCAAGAGCCGAGCGAGTGGCAGTACAAGTGTACTGCCACTTAATGTCTGCACTAGGTCTACCATCAAAAATCGTATTCAGAACTTCACAGTAAGTTTGTACTTATATAAATTTAATATATTTGACACAAATTATTAAACAAGCTATTTCAACTTATATTCATCACTCTTGTTGGCCCGGATGTTAGCGCACGGGGGTCTTAATGTAGGATGAAATCAGATTACCCGGAAAACCCCACGTGGTCCAGCAGGTGACCCCATACCTTTTCATGTCTGATCATGAAATCAAACCTCGGCCTCCTTAGTGTAAGGCAAGTCCACCATCCACTGCGCAACCTAACCATTAAGTTTGTACTAAGTGCCAAACTTAGTGTGTTGGTATGTTTCTAATGTAGCTAGGGCAGAAAATACTTAATTTAGGAATTCACAATAAAGTTTGTTTTCTGTCTAGCTGCTGTATATTACATTCCTATATTTGGGGACACATTACGAATATGTCAATTCAGGATATCTTAAAAGTACTATGTGGAAAAATAGATTTTGGAAAACCCTTTGTTGGAGTTTAAGTCTACTTCAGAAATTATGGCAATAAGATGACAGAGGATTATACATGTATGTACATGTAAAGCCGTATTTATGTAATCTGTAGGTGTCTGCCATAGTCAGCAATGGTTTTGGTACTCAGACCATTACCTGGAAATTCCAAGTTGAGGATGTGAATGAGCCACCATTTTTCCTGAATTCCCTGTTCAACATGACCATATCGGAGAGCTCCGTGGTTGGTACGACTATACTCATCCTCGAGAAAGGCGACCCAGACGTTGACACAATGTTCAAAGACATCACTGTCACTTACGATGGTAGGTATAGTGGGTTCAAGTGGAATTTGGGAGACAGATTTATATTAACAGTGCATTTGGTTCAGATTCATTTTGTTAATTACTATAATTTACTTGATTTATTGTAAGGACAGTTGGTACCTCCTCACCCTTGAGGAAGGGGACCATTGGACTGTCACAATGTACAGAGTGTTACAGTCAATATTTATGATAAGTACAAAAGGGTACAAGTTGAATCATTCTCAGGGAGATATAAAAGCCTTAAATGAAATCAGACGTATATAATTTATTTAAAGGTTCTCTCTAAAACTTATTTTTTCAGTCCTGAATTTACTTTTGCATACTCATCTTGCCATTCAGGAACTTGTTTTCACTAAGCTTTTGGCAGTCATAAAACCCCCAGATATTTTGAGCCAAATGGGTATTATATGATTTTGATTTAAATTATTGTGCAAACTATTGCCCAGGTTTCTCCTCGTCTAAGTTCAAAATACATTCTAAATATCTTACATTACTCCAATTGTTTCAGTAATCAATACCCCAGACAATGTAGCAGTGCCGATTAGCTTCCTGTTGGACTGTTGTTTCCTCGTCACGGGTAAACTCAACGCTACAGAGCAAGACCTTTACCAATTCAATGTCACAGTAAGTATACTATTAAAGATATCTTCATCCCTAGGCAGGGCATGCTCTTTGTACTTCAGGTATCTTTTGAAAATTGCACATTGATCTGATGACGGCCCACCTAGTGGGCTAAAACTTGTAAACTGGATTAAATTTGCCAAGACTCCCCATTCCATGTTGTCTAGTCATCTCTTCTTTGAATTTCCATTACTTTTATGGCTGGACTAGTAAATTCCATTTGAAGAATCCATCATTCTGTTTAATTTATAGCTCACAGATGGGGGAGGGCTGTCACAGTCCAGGATTGTATCGGTTTGGATTGCTGACAACAATGAGGCTCCAGTGTGCTCCCCAACGATTCTGACAGAATCTATTTCCCTCCTGGTCCAAGTGAATGAGGTCATTGTTCAACTCAGTTGCCATGATTATGACAAAGATCCCAACAACAGAGAATTGGTCTATCAATCTAATACAGGTAAGTTGTTAATGTTTCTAATAGCTTTTTCTGCTTAGAAATATGTGTCTTACTTCTCATTTCATTAAAATTAGTGACAGGTGTTAGAAATGAGGATATCTATTTTATTTTAATTTTTTATGAATGTTGATGTTTTTCTCAATGTGAAAATCTTCATTGTAATTCCCTTTGGTTTCACTGGCTTTATTTGAGCTAGTTTTAGTTGTTTGGCAAACATTGCTTGGCTGACACCACCAGCCAGTAAAATTGAGTCTGATAATTTTTAGCAGTAAATTAAAGCAGGTTCAGCATATGACATATTGTCATATCACCATTTGAAGAAACTGATCATAGAGATACTGTCAGACAGCATTTGTTTTTATTGCTGAGGTAACAGAACAGTTGTTTCATGCATTATTCAAGTACAGTCAAAACTATCCCCCCCCCCCCTTCTTACCTAAAGGCCATGGGACAAAGTGCATCTAGTTCCTCCCAATAGCTTAAGGAAATCTTTTGTCCCCTGGGATTCTTTTAAACATGTTTTTACTTTGGAAAATTAACTTGATAACCATTACTTCCCATGGAGTTGTTATAACTTTTTTCTTTTTCTTTTCAGTACAAATATTTTATTCCCCCTGCCATTTTTTTCATATATATGTATATACATATACTGCTTCGAAGCAGATATATATATATACATATATAAATATTTTGATAGGGGATGCCTGGGTTGGGGAGCCCTGGAGTCAGCCCCTGAACAATATGGTGTCCTCACACAGGAGGGTTCTCATTCAACATCCAACATTCAAACTATAAATAAATAAATAGGAAGGGCAACGGGAAAATAAAATATTTGCAAATAGAGTACAGGACAATAACACAAAACATACTTCTTTCACACCCTAACAAATTCCATATACAACATAATATTACAAACAAGGATAAACATATAGCACGTATACACAAAAAACATAATACACATACAAATACACCCACATATATACTCATACACACATACATATATACATTAGACAGACAGACAGACAGACAAATCAGACATACACACCGACAGACACACACACACACAGACAGTACATACATATATGTATACATTGAGACAGACTTACATACATTGAATCAGATGCATCCTTATGCAGGCATAATTTCAAGCAGTTGAGAAACAATAATAAAAAATATAAACTTATTTTAGTAAGGAGAAATACTTGTTGACATTCCCTTGTGTTTGTTACAAACTTGTTTTGCTGTATAATTCTGTACATGTTGTTTGCTTGCAGATTACTTTAATGTGTCGAGCCAGGGCGAGCTGATGATCAGGAGGTCCCTGGATAGGTTTGTTCCACGTTACACAGTGCTGGTCAATGTCATGGACAGAGGCACACCTCCACTGTCCACCTCAGTGACCGTCACTGTCAATGTCGACAGTAAGTACATTGACAATATAAGGGTTCATGTATTTACAAGTTTAGGTTATACAACACACATATAAGTAATCATTAGAATAATATGTTTCGGTGTTCTTGCTCTGATAGCAATACTATTGAATGCAGAATGTTTTGTTTTCTCCATGTTTGAACAAAATATGCTGATGTGTGTTTTGCAGTATATTCATTTACAGTACCTCCAGTACTTTGGCTCACACTTGAAAATATGATATAGGATAGATTCAACTTTTACCACAAGTTGAATACCCATCATCAGAAATTAGTGGCGTTTATATATACCACTCACATGGTAAAAATTCAGTCAGTACGTCTATTAGCCGTATTAATCGTCGTACGAAAATTGATATTAATCGTCAACCAGTGGATGACATTTTGCATATCTGAAGATAATTTCATAAGATGCAATCCTTATTTATCACGCGATTTTACTATACCTCAAATCAAACATATATGTCTTTTTTGTATTTTGATTTCAGTTGCTATTAAAGCCGTTTGCCAACCAGCAGTACAGTACCCAAATGTCTGGGTCAAAGATCAATGTGTTACCTTGACGATGAACTGTGTTGACCCCACCTTGCCAGGGCAGACATCACATCTAACCTACACAGAGAGTGGAAACTATACAAATGGCTTCACACAGGTCCAGTCACCTAAGGGACAGTATCAGCTATGTTACAACCTTGTCCAGAGTGGCAGCTTTGGGGTAGGTCGTCCTGTGGTACACTGACTTACAAGGCTAGTCTAATCAAAGGTTTACTGTACATGCTGTATAGGTACTTTACCATCAATAGAAGAAACGGTACGTTTGTAGATCCAAATTTAGATACTAAATGTCCAAAAGAATAAATAACAATCCTCGGGAAAACAATGTGACTTTTTATGTGGAAATATACGGTTTACATATTCTGCAGAAAAAGATAGAGCAGGGCACTTATTGAAGGAGGGGAGTCTTACTATGGTAAATACCATAATTATCTCATAAAACGTTTCAGTAATAAAAAATATAAGTTCATCCACATAGTTTTGGGGGGGAACAAAATTCAAACTATGTCAAGAATAGTCGAAACATGAATTAATGGGTTATGAATTATTCAGTTCTGAGTATAAACTTCTAGAAAATTAGTTTTATTTTCTTGATGTAGATTGCTGTGACATTCCTCATATTGGAGCACATTTAATTTCATATAGTATATTATGTTTTCTATACTTATTCCCAAGAATATTAATTGTGTTCTCTCCTCCATATAAGTGACTCTTTTAGATGATTGTTTAATTCATTATGTGAACAATTTTAATACACAAACTATTTAATCAAGTTTACAAAAAAAAATTTTTCAAGAATTCTGTACATGACATCATCAAAAAATCTCAGACACTGGTTGAATAACTAAATGCTTATTCTTAAGTAATAGTGTCCGTCGTTAAAAATAATTCTGGGCATTGTAATTAACTTTTAATGCTTTTGGATGATAAAAATGCTCATACCGCTCATCCACTTCTCTTATTTTGCAATAATTGGCAGTTTTAACTTATGTAATGTACTAAAGCCATTACTTCCTTCTCGTGATGGCAGTACAATATGTGGTCAAAACGTGTTGCATCATTGGATATAAGGTCACCATCATTCAGTGTTTGATTATAATATTTCAAATACAAAAAAAATCTGACATCAGAGTAATTAGATGATGTTTTTTTTTCCTTTTCAGTTGACATTGTCAGTGTTTAATGGTTTGGCCTACTACATGTACCACCAACCATTGGATGTGAAGTACGAACAATCCAACCCAGTCTTTGACCAATCCACTTACTATGTTAGCGTCCCAGAAACCTTGACAGCTGGACTTCCCGTTACTACAGTAACCGCCACTACTGTCTCACTCAGGGGTTCCATAGTGTATTCTATTACAGGTTTGTGTCATCCGATCATACGTTTTAAATTCTTGTTCAAGCATTGATCCTTTTGTTTGATAAAGTATTCGTTAGCACAATTAGTTTTGTTTTGATAAATGATATGCATATTCCTGTTTCCAAAGGATTTCAGTTCAGAAGATTATGGAAATGAGGAGAATGTTAATATTAAACCAGAACCTAGACATAATCTGGCACTTACCTGTATAAACCAAACCAGTACATTAAAAGTCACACTAGATCCATTTCTATGTAAATTGAACCTTTGTAAATAAACAAATCCATCTAACCCAAACAATACTTTCAGTGCGGTGGTATTAGTACATGTAGTTTGTTCGTGTGTACCGCAATATCATTTTGGTCCATGACATTTTTACCTGTTGGCCTGCAAATGCAAATTTACCGATGATTGTTTCATACTAACATTTCTTTTAAATTTTCAAAATTATATGCCTCAGTTTTTGCCGCCATATTTGAAATTGCTATCCCGTTATTAGGTGATAGGGTGATATAAATTAAACAGGTGCAATAATTTCCTAATTTCGAGTACCATATATTTGGAAACTTTGGCCCAGTCATATGTTCACCCTTAATCACCAGCAAAATCCATTGTAACCCAGTGTTACATTTGCCCTGCATATGCAATTTGGTATTCAGTGTTTTAGCTGAATTCACCTTCATTACAAAGTATGGAGGTTAAATGGGACAAACATTCCCCTGTATACAGTAATATTGCTTGCTGAGAAAAGTTTAAACATATAAACATTATGGTAAGGAACCATTGTCTATTTTATAAGGGAAAAGATTTCTGAGTTTAACGTTTGTCGCAGTTAGCTAACAGTTTACATATAAAGAGATTCAAATTGCAATATCCTTCTGCTTTCAATAGAATACTTGAACACCTGGTAATCTTACTTAAATAATCCTGGATCCTCTCAAGGTTCAGTTCAGCAGGTTTTATTCTACCCTAAAGCACTATTTTGTGTTTTTATTCAGGTGGGTCCTGGGCGAATGTGACCAGTATCTTCCTTCTCGATGCTTCGACTGGCGCCATCTCCTCCCTTGTGGGAATGCGGGGTTACACAGCACAGACCATCACTTTGGACGTACAGGTCAGTCTCCAGCTCAAACAGATACCAATCAAAAACAGACTTTTGATTGTACCAACAGGACTATGGCAAATCAGGTTTGCTTTGTTGATTTACAAAAAGTCATCCCCCCCCCAAACTCAAACTCTCATGGGCTCTGGATCAATAGTTCTAGGAATACTGGGTATTCAACAAATGAAAGGTTAATCAATCACGTTTTGGTAAGTGGAACAGCTCAAGCAATGCTAGTGTCTCGGATAGTAGGTGATAGAAAGGAAAAAAAGATATATCATTTAATTAGTTAAAAAAACGGCTAAACATTGAAAGCAAAGCCATCTGCATTTTCAATAGAAATAAACAAAGAAACTATATGTAACATACACATAGTTTAGGCCTATACCCTATACATGTGTTATGTTCCTGAATTTGTATCATAAAAGATGGAAAGGAAATGTAGGGCTCTCTAAATATTAACTTATTTTTTCTATTCCGTCATTATATTTGATAAACAAATTTTCATAGAATCCAAATTCAAAAGTTGCACAATGAATTTACCTATAAGAACTTTTCGTCTGTAGGCGTTGAATGACTTCTCCTTGTTGCGGTCGACTGTGAAGGTTGAGGTTTCAATATCTGACATCAACGAGGTACCAAGCTGTATGTATCGGGACGGTGTCGTGGGAAACAGTGTGTTGGTGGGTGTAGATGATCCAGTGGGAACATCTGTGTTAAAAATACAGTGTATAGACCTTGACATCATACCAGAAAACAGGCAGCTCTCGGCAGTGCTCAGCTTCACCCCTTCAGGTAAGCTCTCAGTAGTGCTCAGCTACACTTCCTCAGGTAAGCTCTCGGCAGTGCTCAGCTACTCTCCCTCAGGTAAGCTGTCGACAGTGCTCAGCTACTCTCCCTCAGGTAAGCTCTCGGTAGTGCTCAGCTACTCTCCCTCAGGTAAGCTCTCAGCAGTGCTCAGCTACTCTCCCTCAGGTAAGCTCTCAGTAGTGCTCAGCTACACTTCCTCAGGTAAGCTCTCGGCAGTGCTCAGCTACTCTCCATCAGGTAAGCTCTCAGCAGTGCTCAGCTACTCTCCCTCAGGTAAGCTCTCAGCAGTGCTCAGCTACACTCCCTCAGGTAAGCTCTCGGCAGTGCTCAGTTTACTCTTCCTCAGGTAAGCTCTTGGCAGTGCTCAGCTACACTCCCTCAGGCAAGTTTCTTGATGTGCTCAGCTACACTCCCTCAGGTAAGCTCTCGGCAGTGCTCAGTTTCCTCTTCCTCAGGTAAGCTCTTGGCAGTGCTCAGCTACACTCCCTCAGGCAAGTTTCTTGATGTGCTCAGCTACACTCCCTCAGGTAAGCTCTCGGCAGTGCTCAGCTACACTTCCTCAGGCAAGTTCCTTGCAGTGCTCAGCTACACTCCCTCAGGTGAGCTCTTGGCAGTGCTCAGCTACTCTCCCTCAGGCAAGTTCCTTGCAGTGCTCAGCTACACTCCCTCAGGTAAGCTCTCAACAGTGCTCAGCTACTCTCCCTCAGGCAAGTTCCTTGCAGTGCTCAGCTACACTCCCTCAGGTAAGCTCTCGGCAGTGCTCAGCTACACTCCCTCAGGCAACCTCTTGGCAGTGCTCAGCTACACTCCCTCAGGTGAGCTCTTGGCATTGCTCAGCTACACTCCCTCAGGTAACCTCTTGGCAGTGCTCAGCTACACTCCATCAGGTAAGCTCTCGGCAGTCGTCAGCTACACTTGCATGGTAGCTAGGTTCTCAACATGACTCTTGTTGATGGGTAGGAGGGATAGGTTTGGTGGTAACTTAGTAGAATAAAAAAAACATTATTTAAAATAGACCATGATATTAAATAAATCATGATTTTAAAGAAAAGATAGGTCAGATCATAAGTCATATGAAATAAACTAAATTTCATTAAATTTATAGAATGAACTAAACATTGATGAAAACAGGATATCAAACAGAATGTGACAAAATCTTGTTGAATCCACTAACTGTATTCATGACTTCACTATTGAAAATTGCAGACCTTAACCTTATTTCCCTCTTTTTAGCAAAATGAAATCAAAATGATATTTTTCTCCAGTATTTGCCAAATGGATAAGGAGATTGATTCAAGTTTAATGCAGAAATAGAAGAATAAGAATACTTTTCCCTTGCAATGCATATTTCCAGTATCCGATGTGTTCATGCTTGAGGAGCAAGGCGGGGAGTATACCATCAAGACCAAGACACTACTGCCAGTCCAGACTGTTACCTATGACGTCACTTTGGTCATCTCGGACGCCGCCACACCACCGCTATCTGTCCAGATCTTAAGGCGGGTCGTGATTAACTGTAAGTGCCATGATTGCAGTGGTGATGTTTCTTTCTCGTGCAAGCTTAGTTTCTGTTCCTTTGTTCCGAGTCGTTAGGACTACCATTCAATAATGTCTGTTAGTATTATTTACCGTTATTTTACAAGAATGATTAAACAAGTTATTTCAATTGATATTAATCATTCTTGTTTGCCCGAATTTGCAGGAAGGGGGGGGGGATCTTCATTTGGTAGTAAACTAGTGTACCTAGAGAAACCCATGTGGTCGGACAAATGACCCCATGCCTTTTGACCATTAATGCCACCTGACCACACTTACCTTTTAATTGTAAGCTTGACAAAACATTATGTAAAAGATAAAATATTGATGAAGTTCAAAAGAGCTGTCAATTAAGAAGAAAAATTTTAACACTATAATTCATTTTCATGAATGGTGTATGTTCTCACGCAAACCATTCTCACATTTGTTGTTGTTACAGTGCTGCCCCCAGCTCCTGTGTTCCATGCCTTCCCCTTCAACAGCACAGTGATTCAGGTGGAGTGGCAGTATGTACGAGCTGACTACTACAGTGTCACAACTAGCTTCGTCCTCACAGCGGTGTCCAGTTCTGACCGACACTCATTTGTAACCCAACCTGATCCAGGAGTCACCCAGAGCCTCATCACCAAGCTGGTCCCCGAGACTGAGTACAGAGTGGAGCTGACAAGTGTCACAAGTTATGGAAATGTTTCTGCTCCGTCCATCACCGTGGTAATGCCAGGTATGGTTGATTACGCACTGTACCCTCAAAAGTGAAACTTCTAGTGGAAATGTAACGAACACATTTTTTAAACATAAAGCAGGCCAATTTTACCTGTAATAGGTTTGAACCCTTGTGATAATAATTATCCAAAATATTAATATGTATCCCTCCTGATCCCATCCTTCACAGCTGTTCCGATCCTGTCAAGTTTTATGATGTCACTGCGGTTGCCAGGACAACAGTTCATTCAGACCCTGCTTGATGACAACTCGTATGATTTTGTTACTTTAAAGAGATCTGTGGACGAAAATGTGAGTTTGTCCTGTTTTATGTAGTGGGAGGAAGGGTAATTAATGATCTCAGATTAATTTCTTCTAATTAAAACTGCAAACACGACCAATAATAATATTGCAGAACGAATTGGTTTTCATGGACTTTAGAACAGTTTTTACAATGAAAATGTTTATAAAAATGATAAAAATGAAATAAAAAAGTTTGTTGAAGAAATTATTTTGAATTCCTGACCAAGAATATATAATAATAATTGAGATATGCACCTGATTAAAAGTAAGATTGTCCAGACATAATTCTGTTTTGTTATTATTTGTTTCTAGTTGGATTGTATTATGAAGAGGGTCGCTGGTTACCTGTCTGTGGGCGTGGTCTCGTTCAGGTAAGTTAAATTAAGATTTATCTTCAGTACAATGTACTATATACTTCAGTGTTAATTTTGCTTTGATAGGTCTTGTTTAAACTACTTATTCTTTTTGGTAAATCTTGTGTAAACTACCTATTCTTTGATAGGTCTTGTGTAAACTACCTATTCTTTTTGGTAAATCTTGTGGTAACTACTTATAATTATTCTTTGATAGATCTTGTGTTAACTACTTATTCTTTGATAGCTCTTGTTTAAACTACTTTTGGCAGATCTTGTGTAAACTACCTATTCTCTTTGGCAGATCTTGTGTAAACTACCTATTCTCTTTGGTAGATCTTGTGTTAACTACTTATTCTTTGATAGATCTTGTGTAAACTACCTATTCTTTTTGGTAGATCTTGTGTTAACTACCTATTCTTTGATAGATCTTGTGTTAACTACCTATTCTCTTTGGTAGATCTTGTGTTAACTACTTATTCTTTGATAGATCTTGTGTTAACTACCTGTTCTCTTTGATAGATCTTGTGTTAACTACCTATTCTCTTCGGTAGATCTTGTGTTAACTACTTATTCTTTGATAGATCTTGTGTTAACTACCTGTTCTCTTTGATAGATCTTGTGTAAACTTCTTATTCTTTGATAAATCTTGTGTTAACTACCTATTCTCTTTGGTAGATCTTGTGTAAACTACCTGTTCTCTTTGGTAGATCTTGTGTTAACTACTTATTCTTTGATAGATCTTGTGTTAACTACCTGTTCTCTTTGGTAGATCTTGTGTTAACTACTTATTCTTTGATAGATCTTGTGTTAACTACCTATTCTTTTTGGTAGATCTTGTGTTAACTACCTATTCTTTGATAGATCTTGTTTAAACTACTTATTCTTTTTGGCAGATCTTGTGTAAACTACCTATTCTTTTTGGCAGATCTTGTGTAAACTACCTATTCTCTTTGGTAGATCTTGTGTTAACTACTTATTCTTTGATAGATCTTGTGTTAACTACCTATTCTTTTTCGGTAGATCTTGTGTTAACTTCTTATTCTTTGATAAATCTTGTGTAAACTACCTGTTCTCTTTGGTAGATCTTGTGTTAACTACTTATTTTTTGATAGATCTTGTGTTAACTACCTATTCTTTTTGGTAGATCTTGTGTTATCTACTTATTCTTTGATAGATCTTGTGTTAACTACCTGTTCTCTTTGGTAGATCTTTTGTTAACTGCCTATTCTTTGATAGATCTTGTGTTAACTACCTGTTCTCTTTGGCAGATCTTGTGTAAACTACCTATTCTCTTTGGTAGATCTTGTGTTAACTACTTATTCTTTGATAGATCTTGTGTTAACTACTTAATATTGTAATATCTATTTTTCCAGTTATGCTAGCTCTCTTATATAGTAATGACAAATGTACTAGGGATGCACAAGAGTGGAGGGACTTATAATTGATAGTATATGGGTCGGAAGTCTAAAATAAATTGTTTATAGTTGTATACAGCAAATATTTAGTGCAGGGCTCTTTCTGTATATTCCCTTTTTGAATATGCACTTATTTCTTTGTTGTGACATAATTACTTCTATATGCAATTTTGCCTATTGTAGGGAGGGAAGTGTGATTGTGGATGCCCTAGTGACACTGAACCAGTCGGGCACTGTTGAGAGTGTGTCAAGTAGCTTCCAGTCACAGATGCAGACAGGCTGGGTTGGCAACATGTCGGTTGATCCTCAGTATTTTGTCGTAAACTCTGGAGGTAATATAAATACAAATTCAGATGAGTTTAATGAGAGTTATGATAGAAATAATAAAAAAAAATCCTTCTTACACGGCTATTTGAAAACAATCATCAATTTCAATTAAGATTGCAATTGGAAGAGCCTAGCTTAACTTGAAACTATATTCCATCTTTCACAAATTTTATTTGGAATTGAAACATGTTCGCTATATTTTTTACAGTTCGTTTCAAACCACATTTACAAAAAATGAAAAGATAAAGCTCTGTCTAATGTTGAGTAATCGAGTGTCGACAACTAGACATGGTGTTTGTAATTTGTCCAATACGATGTCACATTATTAAATGAAGTTTGTATGATGTCCTATGCATTGTTGCCATTCTGACCCGGCCATTAACGTTATTACATGAGGTAATACACAACAACAAGTCCTGGTTTAGTCACTGAATATCATTGTGTTCAATTGATAAAATCATTATAATCACACTACTCTATTGACATCAGCTATATAGTGTCACAGTCGTGAAACACCTTGTTGCGTCATTGATGACTAGGCTAGAGATATGACTCAATAACTATAAGTGTTGATTATTGATATAAAATATTGAAGAAAAATAATGCCCTTTACTTCAATGTCCCATTATTTATCACTAAGTCATTTTTCTGCTGTTGAAAGCAAAATTCCACCAGAGAGGATATAAGTCTGATACATACATGTATTATACATAAGGCTTTATGTTTTTCTCCAAACTCTATGATATGTTACCTGGTATGTTTTACATACCGGTATGAAAAGGTAATTTTCTCTCATATCTAGAATTAATAAGGGAAGAAAACTGATATTGAATTGTCAGCAAATTTTGACAAAAATACAATTTCCTTCAATCTTCCAGTGTTTGACACACCATTATTTGATTGTAAATCTTATTGTTATTCAGCAATGCCATACTAAATGCTATAACAGTTTTGTCTTACATCCCTATAAAAGATGATTGCTTCCTTTACTATGTTACCCCCATCTATTTCGAACTTGCACACAGATGAATAAGAAATATTTGTATTTCAAAACGACCATTTGATCATTTTCTTATCACAGAATAACTCACCAGTATTTTTGATTTCAATTAAAAGTGAACTGTAACAAGGCAGTGTGACTTGATTTTATTCAAAATGATATGATCTACAATTTATTTTTTTTAACAGCCAATAAGTGTTTCTATACATGTGATGTTTCAATGACTAGTATGGTTTGTACTCTGTCACCTTCATCAGAAAAATGAACAGTGAAGCGTATGCACACAAAGGTGTTAAATGTGTACGAGTTGTCCACAAAATTGATGTTGATTCGGCTACGCTGTAAGTGTATGTAGAAACATAGAAAAAGAAATAGACATAGAAACACTTTTTGGTTGTGTGACAAGAACTTTTCAGAAAACATTTTTCTTCCCCATGCTGGGATTTTAATGATAAAGAGTACGTTGGAAATATATTCTTCCTCCATTGAGGTGTTTGTTGATATTTCATCTAATTGTTCCTCTCTCTGCTGACTTCCCACAGACGGTTACATCAGGATTACCCAGTTGTCGTTAAACACAACAGACATCTATAACAACATGGACGTGGCTTTTATCTGCTCTGCGGACGTCATAGGGACTGTAGGCGCTGTCCAAAGTCGCTGGACGTTCAACGGGTCGGTCATCAGACCTAACACTTCTCCAAGATGGCACATCTCAGAAGAACCAACAAACCCAAACAAACCCACACAGAAGATTTATAAAATGATCATCAGCCCTATTGCCACACATGACACGGGTATGCATTTACAGCAGGGGAAATATTTTTTTCAAGCAGAATGAAGAAAATCGTTGTTGGCTTTGCCATAATTGATGGAAGGGAGATAACTGTAATGATTCATGTTTGAAAATTACTCAAAAACTTGCTGTTATAACTGCTAATTTGTCAGGTATGTTTATTGATATGCCTGGATGTTCACAATTTCCAGGAGAAAAAAAATGGTGAACACACCTGAATATAAAACAATATTTTCTTAAGTAATTAATTACTATCATCATTTTAATGATGAAGACAATCTTAAATGTCTTCATATAGGTCATGTTAAACTGTGATACACAAAAGAGGTTTGAAATGTATTGTGAAACTGTTAGATTGTTGGTCCAGTGGTGCTTTATGCCAATTAAGCACCTTTTATGGATTCTACATAATCCACTTCCTTCAGACCCTCAAACCTACCCCACCCAACTTATAGAGAGAAAAAAATCACTCACAATATTATGCAGGTTTTAGTGTCAGAAACAAGCAAAAACACATTCTAATGTAAATTATATTGTTATTAGTTAAAATGTTATATTAACAGCTGTCGAAATATATCCCTGATTACAATATGCTGTTGTATATTTCTATGGTACAAATTTCTACCAATATATTGCCATACAACCTATAGTTTTATACCAACATATATTTGTAGGAAAGTATGAATGTCAAGTGTATGATGACACTGGCCTGACCAGTCAGACGTCACAGATGGTGGAGGTCATACCCCAGCCTCTGCTGACCATTTATCCTCGGACCCGGACAGTGGTCAGCGGTCAGTCTATGAACGTCACCTGTCAGATCCTCCAACCCCACAATTACCACGCCTTCTTCACTTGGTACAAGGACGGTTCTCGTATCACCAGATCTCCAGGTAGCATGAGTTTGCAATATACACATGTTTGACGTGATATTTATGTACCTGTTTCTTACAATGTATACATCACACCACATGGTTTGGCTGTGTTTTTAACTCACCATATTGTTCACATCAAGGACTTTTCAAGGCAGTGTTATATTTTTTGGTGTTACCATAAATCCGTAAATTTATCACAAGTGAATACTGAATACACTATTAACTTTGCAAAGTTGTATTTTTCTCATTTAAACATGAAGATATCTGTACAGTACGAAAGCTGTATACAATATTTTGGCCCCTTAAATCAATACTTGTATACCTTATCCTTGACCACCTCTTTCCTACCTTATCCCTGACGATTTACCTGTTACAGGTGTAGAGTTCCTGCTCCTGTCTCCCTACATGGAAATGTTAGTGATCAGACAGGTCACCACGGACGCCCAGTACTCCTGTGAGGCTACCAATGTGGCCGGGACTGGACCAAGACTCTCCATGAAGCTGACTATCAGGAGTGCGAATGGTACGTACTGATAAATAAATGTTGACAATTTTTCACGAAGGTATTTTCTGTCCACAAGGAATTACCGACATATAGTTTTTTGCTCAAATTCTTTTAAATCGTTTTATAGAATAGCTTAAACAATGCATTTTAGGCTGGGTTTTTTGTTGTGAATTATTTTTCTTACATGCAGTTGTTCCACAATGGTAAATTTGAAAGGTTGGAATTTGAGTGAAAAAAACATGTTTTTAATATATTTTTTTGTAATAGAATCGTTATATAACATATATTTTGTAAAAGATGATGTGTGTTGTTGTTTGGTAGGGATTGTGTGTCCCTCGGAAACAGATTCACAGGGAACAATGTGGACAGAGACGATTGCCGGAGGACAGGAAATACTAGAATGCCCTGCAGAATTAGAGGGTAAGTGTAACTATTTTATTTCTCAGAGATTACTTGCATACATTTGCAGAACTACTGGTTGTCCTTTCATCACACCAGGTATTCCGATACATTGTACCGCGACAGGCACAAATAACACAGAATCAAAGCGTGGTGAAGGTGTGAATGGAAGTTTTTGAAAATTTAGTTAGAGCTATTGCTGGTATTTCAGTTTATTTGATTACTACTTTCAAGATGGCTCATTAGTTTAAATATCTGTGGAATTTAGAGATGAAACGCCTTTGTTTAAGGTGTTTTACTCTCTTGAGCTATTTTACCTAGTTAATAATGATTGGTGACATCTACTGAAGACTTGTAAGTATTACTGAAGCAAATGACTGTACAATTCGCACAAATGCTGTTTTTTAAGCAAAGGTTGGTCACAGGTGCCACTGTAACAGGAGACGAAATATGCATGTCCAGACTGGTATACAAACCCAGCACCCTTTGAACTCAAACTCTATCAACTGAGCTACCGGGTCACAAGCATATATAACCCAGTCCAGTTACATCTACACCTGATTAAATATTCATGTTCAGGTTCAAAGGTTCCATTCGACCATTTTCAAGGGTGTATCTCTGTGAGCACCTGCTCACTTTGTTTTGGCTATGATGCAGCATGGGTAACATTTCTTTTGACAGGCACAGTGAAGCGTGAATGTTCATCCAAAGGTGCATGGTCATCGCCCGACTACAGTGGGTGTGTTAGGACTGATATCTCCGAACTTCAGGTTCAGGTAAAAACACAATCAATGTTAGAAAATACTGTTAATGATGCAAACAAATCGAAAATCTATTTAAATGCTTAACTTTCATCAAAATCTCAAAGAACAATGAATATCTCCACAATTTTTAAGAGCTTACATGTAGTGTTGAAACATTCTTTCGATAAACACCTAACAATGTATAATGAACTGTTATATAAATATCAAATTATCAAAAATAAGCAAGGTTTATTGTATTAGAAGAAGCAGATGAGCAATTAACTTCAGACGGTCTGCTTATAAAGACCAATGGTAGCTAGTTGAGAGTTCTCATTAAGGCTTTTAGTTCAGTGTGAGCTAAAATCAGTGGTAATACATTTTTGTTGTAGACTGACAAGATGAAGGAGGGTGTTGAGATTACCTCCCCTGAAAACTCTCTCGTGGTACTGTCTGATATCACCAGTCAGGGCCATTCACTCAACAGCGGGGACATGGACGCATGCCTGAACATCTTGAGTAACGTCGTCACTGTTAGTGACCGTGACAACAATTTTATCACCGGCAACGCTATAGAGGTATACATCTGACGGTTGCTCTTATATTATTTTGCATTATTTTGTTATTTTGTGCAAGTAAGTTTTTTTTTATTCAAAATATAATATTTATAAACATTTTACGATGGACAAGTAACATACACATTAGATTGATAAAGTACACCCCTAAAATTCACAGCAGCTATAAAACACCACTCAGAGCTATAACATACGACACTCAGAGCTATGATATACGACACTCAGAGCTATGATATACGACTCTCAGAGCTATAACATACGACACTCAGAGCTTTAACATACGACACTCAAAGCTATAATAAACCACAATCAGAGCTTTAATATACGACACTCAGAGCTATAATAAACCACAATCAGAGCTTTAATATACCACACTCAGAGCTATAATATACGACACTCAGAGCTATGATATACCACACTCAGAGCTATAATATACCACAATCAGAACTATAATAAACCACAATCAGAGCTTTAATATACCACAATCAGATCTATAGATTACCACACTCATAGCTATCATCTACCACAATCAGAGCTATAATATACCACACTCAGATCTATAATCTACCACAATCAGAGCTATAATATACCACACTCAGAACTATAATATATCACCCTTCAGAGCTATCATCTACCACACTCATAGCTATAATATACCACTACATGCAGTGATAATACTCCAGTAATTCTGAATTATTACATTTTCTTATCAAAATCTTTTCAAGAAAAAAAACTATAACACAAATCAGATGTATATTTAAACATGAGATAGAATTAATCCCCACACACTTATGTATTTATATGTGTATGCAGACTAAAAAAACACAAGGCAAATATAGTTGATCATCACTAACATTTTCAAGCTTAACTGCCTGAAGAAGGCGGCAAGGCTGGGAAGCGTTATCAACGACCAACTATATTTCCTGAGTCTGCATAGAGATCTTTAACTGGTACACAAAGTCTTCACAAGATTGAACTGTTTTTATGTATATATGCCACTTGCAAATTAACTCGTTAAAAATATTACTTCAAATTGATTATGAGGGGAAAGTAAATGTTAAAAAGTTCTCAATAAGTAACCTTTTAGCCTTCAAGGAACCTGAAGGTGTCTTCAATAAGATTCATCACTTTGCAGACATGTTATTTTTAAAGTTTTTCTTTATACACAAACAATACGTACATTGATGGTGTATAAAGTAAAAGTGTTAAGGTAGTTATAAAAAAAACACTTTTTGACTGTGATACAAGTTGATAAATGATGTTTATTTCGAATTCTCCAGGCCTTTGCTAACTCAACTAACAATCTTCTGGATGATGTCAACAAGCCAGCTTGGGAGTTACAGAAGCAGCGGGTCAGTACAATCTTATAAAAACTCCATACAAACTTCTGTGAATTATTATGAAATGCTAAATGTAGCTGCTGGGATCAGTGTAATAATATTTACAGTGTTAAAATATTTACATTTACTCCATAGGAAATTATTTTTAATTTCAATTGTTCTCTCATTGCTGGTAATCTTTATGGTTTCTTTCATTGTTCTATAGAGAGGGAAGGGTGTGTCTGGACTAATGCAAGTTGCCACAGAGTTTGGTAAAGTGGGAACCAAGATGGGGGACACAACCCAGACCTTCAACCAACAAGTGTCTAGACCTAATCTAGGTAAGGAGACGGTAACTGGCAGGAGTCAGGATCTTTTCTGGTGGGTAGAGGGTGACCAACAGGTTCCAGACTTAATCTTGGCAGTAAGATGGCACAGTGGTTAGTGCACTCTCATTTCTCCAAGAAAGCCTGGTTTTTATTCCCTGTGATTGGTCATGAAATTGTGTGGGGCTACCTACCTTAACATGCAGTTATTTCCAAGTGATCAGGTTTCCTGAGCTCCCATATCAAGACCCCCTGCACACTTTATTCTTATGCCTTTGAAAATAAGGTGCTTGCTATATATGCGATGGTGGGTTTTTTTGTTAATTGGAATATTATATATCATATTTTCATGTGTACTTTATTGTGCAAAGTATGCCTGTAGGTTTTATCAAGAACACCAGAATTTTGTGATTGAGAGAATGCTATTTCAATACTGAGAGCAATATTTGGAAAAAACATTGATATTATTTTTTGTAAAATACATAAATTCATAAGCATTTCTCATTGCGAATTACTATGAAAATTAATACCTTGTGAAAACAAGTTTTTTACAATAAACAATCTTTGATGTGAATATTGCTGTATTTTCTCTGTGTTTTTCAGTGATGAATGTTGGTAGGACGGAACCCCAGGACATCGTGTTCCCTAACAGGAACTCCCTCACACTGCCCGACTGGATCAAAACATCCACCACCAAAGGGGTCATCAAGAAGGACGCAATCTCTGCCAACCTTGGGGCTTGTAAGTACAACCCGTAACATTATAAACAGCTCTTCTCACTGTTAACTTATTTTATAATGAACTTTTCCAACCTTTAAATTTGAAGAGTTCAAATGTGTCTTCAGGGGTGAATGAGTTAATGCAAAATAAAAACGAGATCTGAATGCTTTTATTTCTCACAACTGGAAACTTGTACAGCAGTTTTATGTTTATGTCACGAAAAGTATGCAATATGAAATTGTCTTTTTATCGCCAAAAAATATGTCCCACCATCCTGTGATATTAGAGGAGCTGCAGTTTATACTACGAAGACCAGAGCAGACAGGGATTTTGCTTTTCTGTCCTTTCATCCATCTGTATGCTTCTTTGGTTTCTGCACAAATTGTAATTTAATTTTGCAACACTCAACAACGTTGATTGTAGATAGAACAACAAGACACTGGCAAAAACATAGTGATCAATAGTGCTTTAGAGGTCAAAGTTGAAAGTGACCTTTAAATAATTCCATAAGTACATGGCTCTTAGATATTTCATAGGTACAAACGTATTTAAATGAAGGTCAAGGTCATTATAACTGGTACAGATAATTCCAAAACTGTTATTGTGGCTAATTTTTGTGCTGGTCTTTCGGTCGTACTTACAAAATCTACATTGAGTTTGCTTGGCCTTGCAATATTCAAACTTCACATATAGAGGCTGCTAATTAATTGAGGGGGATTTGAGATAGTATTTTAGGTAAATAAGAAGTTGTTAATTATTAAGGTCACAGTTACTAAAATTAGAGATAAAATGTCACTACAGGTGTACATTTCCATTGACTATCAAATTTATACATGAGTATTAAGTAAATGGGGATGCATCGGATAACATTTGAGGGCAGAAGTTTAGAAACTCAGAGGTAAAGGTCTTGTTTCTATCAATGGATTTTTTTGTTATTTATACACCAGTTACAATTTGACAATCAGAAGAATATCCTGTGATTGTTTCAAAATAATTGTACCCTACAATGCATATAACTTGAATGTTTTACTTTAAATTTAAATATAACCTATTTTTCATTTAACAATGGATTCGTTTCTGAATTGCAGCCCAGAAAGTTGGTTATAGTGGAATCTACTATAGAAACATCTCCAATCTGATGCACACCTACCTGCTTCTGGACAGGTAAGTCACACATATATACCTGCTCATACATATATTTGACAGATAATCCTCCCTCATTTCACTGATGTCAGAGGAACTATAAACAATGACATCACAATCAGCTTTTGGCAGGAGAAGTCAATGGCAAATAAGTTCCTGTAACCAGTGTTTTCAAAAAGTCTGATACAATGGGAGATAAAGAACCTCTCCCCCCGTTTTCTCTATCAGAGATTTTTCTCTGTCATACCCTCGCTGTAGGATGATATTCTATTAGTGACACTAATCTGTTCATTGTTACATATTAACTCTTTCACCCCTATGCAACTTTAGTAGACTCTCCCATGAATTGATCTGGATGGGTCCATTATGGCCTACAGTGGTGAAAGAGTTAAGTTATTCTTCTTCAGCAATGGAAGTCACAGGCCTATCTCTTCACTTTCGTATTATAAATATTTCTTTGAAAGCATTTGTTTACAATTGTCTCCGTATCAATGTTGTGTTTTCAGTGATGTTGAGGACGCAGATGACAGGTACGATATAAATTCTGATGTCATGGACATCGCCATAGTCCCAGTCATGTCCGGAGTCAACTCTTTGGTGGAACTCACATTCCAGCACTCCTTGGTGAGTAGGTCCACCTTTCTATTTCTTACCTTCTACGTATTTTACAATCTTAGTTCTGGGGTTAAAAATAAACAAACAAAAATTGAAGTTTTTTTTTATTTGTGAGTAACTCATTATCAATGATGTATGCTAGCAATTCAATAGAGGGCTGTAGTAATGCCATGATATTCATAAAGAATGAAAATATATCAATGTTTTTATATGTTGCTTGATTGAGCAGAACTTATTGACTCTGGGCTATTTGTCGTAACACTTGCTCCCTGTTTGAATAAGGGGATATTGTTTGTTCAAAAAAAATGAAAATTTTAGTGAGAAGAAAAACAAGTGAATTACAATATTTATGTTTTAGTTTGTTTTTTCAATGTTAGTATCAGTTCACAAAAAAAAACAATTTTAAAATTAACAATTTGTGTATTTACATGTATTTACTAAGTTATCATCATTGTCAATGCATGTATGCAGATATACTTGAGTGAATCTTGCTTCGTGGTTTCAGACAAACTATTCCTCCCCATCGTGTGTGTTTTGGGACTTCTCAGTACCGTAAGTACTCTCTTTTTCTAAGTTTCTTGTACTTAGGACAAACATTTTGTATCTCCATAGGCTAATAACAATACCTGGTAACACAATTACCCACTACTTGTATAAGACTAGAGATTTAGGATGAGGTATAGAGGTTCCATTACGTTCTATTTATTAAATGATGTCATTGTCAGCTAATCATTTTCTGAGTTGATGCCAGTATTGACCTCAGGTTGAGAAAACAATGTAGCAGATAATTATAAGTTATTATAAGTGAAAATCTAATGAAGTCTTTTCAAGGTCCTTGGTGCCACTAATGTATGACCTCTGACCTGGCTCTGTCAGACCTTTGTAGTGCCCCAATCCTCTCCAGGGCAGGATTGAAGTCATGGAACTCGGTCTTTGACTGTTCCGAGTCCATGTAAGACCTGATGGCCCTGTGATGATCCCCTAAAGTCTCATAACAGATCCCAAGGAGGGTGTGCACTGTCCAGTTTGTGTGTCCTCCATTTAGGTCATCATACTTGACCACTATCAGGTGACGTAGTGCGGCATCACGTCCTCTGGTGTCTCCGAGTTCGTGGCAGCAGAGGAAGGACAGAAACACCACAAAGGGCAGTGGTGGAATGTTCACCCCTACAGGACTTTTTGACATCTCGGGGTTAAGGTGGGGAAGATACAGGTATTCGTTCTCAAAACAAAGTGACTTTGTGAAGGTTTTCCTCAGCTTGTGAATTAAAGTGAAACCCTTTCCGCAGTATTCTTGTATATACCTTGCTTTCTGTTCTGGTGGGAGCAGCATGTTAACGTTCCTTTGATATGAAGGTTGTGCCATTACTTGTCTACACAACTGCAATGATTTACTGTAGTTCCCGGACAGGAAGTGAAAATTTGCCAAGTAGCACAGTTCCGTGGCTACTGAGGAACACAGGGTTAATCTGTGTTTACATTTCCTCAGGGTCTGGTATCGAGCTTTGTTTCCAGTAGGTTCGGCAATGTGGTCAGGACTGGCCTCTCCCTGTGTGATCTGTGATAGCAAACTTGTCATATTACAGAAAGCGATAATTTCGTCAACCTCTGTGTCTGATTGCATTAACAAATACATTGTTCTCATCAGATGTCTGTGCAGGTTTAACCTACTGGTCTGGCATGTGGGGGCTTGTTTTACTCCTAGTCCCATATCCCGGTAATACTCCATTTCATTTTCAGTGTGTGTACACATAAGCTCAGCCTGTACTTTAGTATCACAAACACTTTCCAGTATAGTTGGTCGAAGGAATTTTTCATGTGAAAGGCATTGTAATTTTTCCCTATGGAAAACTGTTAGAATATCCAGCAGACTTTGTTGATTTTGTCCATGGATATTTTGTCGGAACAAGTTGTCAGATGGGATGAAATAATTTGGACATGTTCCTGTCTTGACCCAAGAGATCAGAATGTTTAGGCAAAACCAGAAACAGTAAAACAAGTTTTGTTCTTGCCACAGCATTGGATGAGAGTTTTCCACTGAGAAAAACATCAGCATTTTCAAAAGAGTTGAGCAGAAAATATCGCCAGGGAGTTCTCTTAGTAACTCTGTATTCTTCAACTGTGTTAAGAACTGTTTCAGTAAACAGTAAACCTTCAACTGGATGTGACTGAGGGAGTAAACCAAAGCTCTCTCGGCTGATGCCAGGGATATCCTCCACTGTAGTGGTTTGTCCTTGGAACAGTTAGCTCCTAGTGGCACGAGGTGACAGCCACGACAAACGATTTGGTCTATCAGTTTTTGAGGCGGCCATCCAAACACACGAGTACGTGTCACCCACTCATCAGCATCCCGAGGCCAGCTTTTACATGCAAAGCCGACCACCGTATTCATAGTAGCGTCCTTTGTCTGGTATGTGCTGCTCGGCCCATGAGATACACTTGGCTTAGCTGCAGATTGACTTTGTTGGTTGACGGCCTGTTCTCTGAAGATGTCACTGGAGACAAATGTATTTTCCCCAACATGACTAAGTGAATTAGCAAGCACAGAACTCTGCTCCTGTCCTGACTGACCTAGCTGTAAGGTCACGTAGCCAGGTTTGCAATCAGCTTCCCGAGCCTTGGTTATGTACAGCACAGACTTGTGTGTGCTATCTGAAGGAAAACTCTGTCCAGGGTACAAAACCAACACATCATTGTCAATGATCATGATGTCCGTATCAGAACCATACTCCAAGATTCCCTCTTGGAATATATTTCTGGTGTTTTCGCTACAGTTATATATAGATTCCTCCATCAGCATGACCCTTCTCAGATTGTCGGTCATCTCCTTTGTCCCGGTAAGATTCTTGTCAATAAATCTTGACAGGAGTATAGAAATCCCCTCCATGGCAGGTTCTGTCATAGCCTTCTCCTCATGATGTCTGCAATAAAAAGGATATGAAAGTCAAGTAAAAAAATACATATAGGGACAGTAAAGTAAAAAAAACATAATAAAATTCATTATATTTTGATATCTTTCAATTACATTTTCTGAGGTGATTTGCTTCCTAAAAGATAATAATTTGGTATGTAAAATTTTCAATATGAACATACTTGAATTACAGAGAAGTACAAGGACATAAACGGGGGAATCAAAATCAGTTCACGATATGTACATGTGTTCGTACTTGTTTTACTATGTTTTACTGTACATGTCTAAATAAAAATTAAAAATTCTGATGTGTACATAAGATTTACTTATCTAAATGTGGATGTCAACACATTTGTAAATGAATATTCAACTGTCTTTTAATGTTCTGTATAACTTGACTGGCACTAGCTGTTCTGTAAAACCTCACTTGCACTAGCTGTTCTGTAAAACCTGACTGGCACTATCTGTGAGCAGGATGGGTGTAAAACCTGACTGGCACTAGCTGTTCTGTAAAACCTCACTTGCACTAGCTGTTCTGTAAAACCTGACTGGCACTATCTGTGAGCAGGGTGGGTGTAGTACCTGACTGGCACTATCTGTGAGCAGGATGGGTGTACTACCTGACTGGCACTATCTGTGAGCTGGGACGGTCTCCAACCTGACTGGCACTATCTGTGAGCAGGGTGGGTGTAGTACCTGACTGGCACTATCTGTGAGCAGGATGGGTGTACTACCTGACTGGCATTAATTAGCTGTGTGCAGGGTGGGTGTAAAACCTGACTGGCACTATCTGTGAGGAGGGTGGGTGTACTACCTGACTGGCACTATCTGTGAGCGGGGACGGTGTAAAACCTGACTGGCACTATCTGTAAGCAGGGTGGGTGTACAACCTGACTGGCACTATCTGTGAGCAGGAACGGTGTAAAACCTGACTGGCACTATCTGTGAGGAGGGTGGGTGTACTACCTGACTGGCACTATCTGTGAGCAGGATGGGTGTACTACCTGACTGGCATTAATTAGCTGTGTGCAGGGTGGGTGTAAAACCTGACTGGCACTATCTGTGAGGAGGGTGGGTGTACTACCTGACTGGCACTATCTGTGAGCAGGGTGGGTGTAAAACCTGACTGGCACTATCTGTGAGGAGGGTGGGTGTACTACCTGACTGGCACTATCTGTGAGCGGGATGGGTGTAAAATCTGACTGGCACTATCTGTGAGCAGGATGGGTGTAAAACCTGACTGGCACTATATGTAAGCAGGGGGGGTGTACTACCTGACTGGCACTATCTGTGAGCTGGGACGGTGTAAAACCTGACTGGCACTATCTGTGAGCAGGGAGGGTGTACAACCTGACTGGCACTATATGTAAGCAGGGTGGGTGTAAAACCTGACTGGCACTATCTGTGAGCAGGGTGGGTGTACTACCTGACTGGCATTAATTAGCTGTGTGCAGGGTGGGTGTAAAACCTGACTGGCACTAGCTGTAAGCAGGCTAGGGTGGGCGATAGGGGCTTGACCATTAGATCTGATAGGAGAGTATGTTTTGGTTAAATCAGTGTAATAGTGTACTGAAATTAAACAAGGTAACAAGATTTACAGAAATATCAAATCCTTCACATATGTGTACCACGTAAGTTAGTTCACCATTAAGTTCCATTACGAAAATAAGGGCATCTGTGGCAGCATATGATATTGATTTCAAAAAAGTACTTATTTCTGAATAGGGATCACAATAGATAAATTTTCCAAAAGCAGTAATACAGATATATTTTTTAAACCTAATTTTTCTTGAATATTGCCTAAAGGTTTTAACCTAATTTGGTCTGGAGCATCCTGTTTTCAAGGGGCCTAATTGAGGAAATAAAGATAAACATTGTTTAAACAACATGGATAAAGGGGGTTTATTTCATTTGGTCTTGAGTACCCTACAAAATACAAGTATGGAATGTTTTCTATTTCTTTTAAAAAACATTTAATTCTGTTTTGAAGGCACCATTCTTTTCAATATTGGAAAGATCTTCCTTAATTTTTTTACGCCTGTCAAATTTTGAAAGGAGTATTATGGGGTCGTCCAGCGTAAACTTTTGTTTGTCTGGCAATCTCCTCCTACATTTTTCGTCCAGATTTTTGCAAAATTTATTGCCATTTGTTCATTTCAGTATTTGATTTTTTTGTCCGGAAATTTTCTCCTTCATTTTTTATAGCATGACAGCTAACCACTCTAAGAATGATGCAGATCTTATTTCAATGTAAGAAAGTATATAACACTATATGGCATTCGACGGGCGTATATTGTTCCGCCCCGCGGTACTCTTGTTGTGAATATAATATTACATGTTATGCTAAGTAGTAGTAGAACTGTCTAATTGTGATGAAGAACTGCTTGATGGAAGGTCATTTATAAAATTGTGCAACAGCAATGGAGATGAGGCTGATTTTGAATTTCTCTTGCAATCCTGTCTTTTTTATATAGATGCGAGGCAAAGTTGTACAATTAAATTTTGTCAAAAATACGATATTTCCTTCTTTTTAGGAATAATTTATGCCTTACTAAATAAAATACTCTGTAAAATAAAGATTAATAACACTAGTTTTATTTTCATTATTCATCTTTGTTAGGGAAGTCGTCAGTTAATTTAATTGAAGTAAGGAAGTTTGACATCAATGAGCTGATCTGACTCCTGCATCAGATCAACCGTTTTACAGCAAGCAGCCTGTACCTGAATGATTTGGGAAAATGCTGAAATATTTTCATAATAATAAGGAAATATCAATAATTCCAGATTTTGCCTTGGCCTTTTTTTGTTAGACTATTTCCATATACACATAAATGCCATTGACCAGTGCTAGGCAATAAGAGTATCCCACTACAGTCAAAGACTTTATAAGTGAAGTCTCCAAATGGACTATAGCTAGTGGCCGGTTCCAAAAATTGATGGCCCATTTGACTTGTCAAAATTTGATATTTCTTATCCTAGCCTGTTGAATAATGTTGGGTTAATAGAATTTGCACATAAACAAGTAAAATTGAAAACTACTTGCCCAAAAAATTAATTTGTAGCTCTATTCCACCTGATATGTATACCTTGTCCCCATATTAAGGCTCTGCTCCATCTCTATAAATACCCCAGCCTGCCCCCCTTTTTTACTTTTTTAAATTAATGCTGTTTTTAGATTAATACTGAGAAACGTCAAAACCAAAACTCTTAACTATCAGTTGAAGTTATAAACTTTGTATGATCTTTAACTTATTTTGCACATCTATTAATTCTATGAAAATGTTCAGTGAAATCCTTCCCCCCTTAGAAATGATAGACCTGTGGAGGCATTTAATAAAATAAATAGCCATTCATGCAAATGTTTCAAACATTTAAGAAGGGAAAAACTGCATGATGAAATTTTAAATCTGACTTAAATATACCTTTAAAGACATGGGTTTGAAATATACCTCATTAATATAATTGATTAACAATAAATAAATACTAATATTATGGAACAAATATACAAAATTTATCCTATGAAAAGAATTATAGTGAATATGTAAACTACAAAAAAAAGACATTTAAAATCAATATAAACTGATTACCTGCTCATTTTGTTAGAAACTTATGGGTCTGTCAGGTCATTTAGGACATCAGGGCTAGTAACCACGTACAATACCGTTGTTCTATACACACATGTGTACTGGAAATTTCCAGTCTGAGGCCTATGCAATTTCATATCTACTTGGGGAAAACCCTGCTGAAAATTTACAGCAGGCTGTCTGTCGGCAGTTATACAACAATCTGTATGATTAGGATACAAATATAACACAGAGATTACCAAAGTACTTGGTAGTGAAGCGGACGTAAAACCACTCAAACAATATGCCAAGCACTAGCTAAATCTGTGTAGCTATATATAAAGTGGTATAGTTAGTTAGAGGTGTACACAGGTTTGCATTACTGTTTGCACATTATTTTTTTTAAAAGTGATTATCATGCCAACTGTTACAAATTAATTTTATTAAAGCTGAGACATGGTCTTCAGATCATGAAGGAGGCTGCATTCTTACACTTAATTCTAAATTTTGAATGTTGATGAAAAGAAACATTTTAGACAGGAACGTGCATATAAACAAACACAAATATGTGTACATGAAAACATTGTACTCACTCGAAGCTAGACACCCTTGGAACCAAGATTTCAGATATAGTGTAGTGTACTTTTTACATTCTATACCAAATTTGTCATTTTTTTAGTCACCGTAGACAAGACGTCTGGTTGGATAGAGTAGTGTATTATGAAAATCATATTTTGATAATTAATTAATGAAGGACTATAAAGTTGTTCAATGACCTTGACATACATTCAAGGTCACAGCTGTCCATATGTGTTGTAAACCTAACCCAATTTTTAATAATCTATGACATTTAGTGTTATTTGCCATGTGCTGTAGCCTGCTATATGGTAATGGCCAATAAAGACTTTGAAAAAAGCTTACCTTGATTTCTTACCTGTATAGAAGGTCAAAGGGTTCAAATTTGTTTAAACATTCAAACAAGTTCTTGTATTGTACCATAATGCTTAGAGTACTGGTAATGATAGTTAGATAGGACCAAAGGTGTCTGTTTATTCTAATGAATGACCTTGACCCACTTTTCAAGTTCAAAACGATGAAATGTACAATATATGACCTGTGGCTTTGTAGGGTAAAGGACAAATAAATAACCTTGAGCCATGATGAAGGTCACAGAGGTCAAATACAAATGTATGTGAGAAAATGCAAAAAGGCATCTTCTCAAGAACCACAAAGACTAATATCACAATATTTGTTTGTTAAGTAGCTTGCTGAAGAGAAATGCTATAAAGCTTGTTATGTAAATTATATAGACTGCCAATAACTATTAATAACTTGAATGACGTATGATACCTAATATAAAGATACTGGGCCTGCTGTCTTCTGGGGAAAAGGGTTATCAAGATTATTTTAATGTTACAAAAGCATAGAATTAGATGTCCACCTCGAGCTCTGAAACCTCCAGCGAGGGAGATATCTTTCATACAATATCTCAAATGAGGGGTAAAATGTATGCAAAATATTTTCGTATCATTATTGTCCAGGAAGAAAGTGTTCACAGCACAAATTTCACATTGTTGAGCATATAGTAAGAATGATCGTTTTTTAGCTCGCTTATTTGGAGAATAGGGGGGCTAATGTAGTCACCCTGGCATCGGCGTCAGCGTCCAACCTTCTGAGGTTAAAGGTTTTGGGCAAGTTTTTTCCAGACAGTGTTGGATCATCACACTCAATACACAGTTTTCTATTATGAGGTTAAGTCATTTATATCGAGTGTAAGCCATATGCTGGACCATATTTTCATATTTTAGGGGCCAAAAACAGCTTAATTGGACTTGGTTAAAGTTTTGGGGCAAGTTTGATGATAAGATTTTGTGCAAGTTTTTATGTGAAGTGTTGGACAACCACAATCAATAGACTGTTGTCTATTATAAGGTTGAGGATTTATATGGAGTGTAAGAAACGTGCTGAACCATAATTTCATATTTTAGGGGCCTAAACTGGTTAGTTGGACTTGGTTAGAGATTTTTGGCAAGTTTTTTTGTGCAGTGTTCGATTGGTCACCACGATCAATACGCTGTTGACTATTTCACGTTGGCTAGTCATCTCTTCTTGCATGTACTTCACATGTTTATAACAAACAAAATGCCAAAAGAGACCTCTGTATGCATTTATTTTCAATGCATTTCATTTACTACCGTGATAACGGCCTGTTATACTGCCTGCTATTCACTACACATATGCACATTGCTGGGGTCAGTGTTCTATAAAGTGGTCCCAGTTTCTATGTTTGATAACTATAAGTTGACATGAGTTTGGGGCGTACATTTTTGGATATTAGAGGAACAAGGCAGCCATGCTAAGAGGGCAAAGTGTGTTATTTTTTACTAAAATGCACGCCGTAAATTCTCTTACATCATTTTAGTACACCTGAATTTCTTTTAACCTTTTCACCCCTAGGTAACTTTAGTAGATCTAGACTCTACCATACATTTATATGGATGAGTCCATTCTGGTCTAAAGTGGTGAAAGGGTTAAGCATTCATTTTGTTAATGAAGTCAAATATCGTATTAACTTTCGTAGAACAGCTTGAACTTAACCCTTATGTCCTTTATACACAGGAATACTCCCAATGGGGCCTGGTCTACAAGGGGCTGCCGATATGTCAGTACATCAGATACCAGTACCACCTGTACCTGTGATCATACCACAAACTTCGCTCTGCTTATGAGTCCAGGCAAAACGGTAAGGGGACATAACTCTAGACCACAACAGCTTAAAACAAAAGGGTTTTGACAATGAAATGTATTAAATTGTAAGTGGAATCTTTTTGTATATACTGTTGAATATGTAAATGTGGATTTTTAATTTAAAATAAACAGATTATTTTGGAATGTATCTTCAGAGATATCCACAAGACACTTGAATGCAGAATGAACTCTTTAAGGAATTGATGTGAGAATATGCTTCACAAATCGAATGACTTACAGTACGAGGGATGTCACATTAATGTTTTGTTATTAACCAATCTGACTCGATGCATTACAGCCAGTCCAGCACATGTTGGCCCTCAGTATCATCTCTGCCGTAGGCTGTGCCATCTCCATGTTGTTTCTGCTCATCACCATCATCGTGTACCTGTGCTACTGGAGGTTAGTTATCAGTGGAGCTAAAATCTACCATTGTAGTTGTGATCATGTCACACAAACTTTGATAGAGATTAAGTAATCAAGACAGCGTTATCAAAGCTGGATATTGCTATTCTTTCCTTTTTAAAAAAAAATCAATTTGATTAATAAAAAAAATGAAAAAAAATGAAATAATTGTTGCTTGACTAAAAGAAATGAAGTAAGTGGGAGAATAATGTTATGAGCGTTAGCATTTCATTATTCTGAAAATTATACATTAGAATTTTAAACAATAGATTCTCACCGTTAAACATTAATGTCAGTGTGGGAGTTATTTTTATATTCTCAGAAGTTCATTCTCAACCACAATAGTAAGGTTTGTTATTGACTGCTCTAATCCTGCAATGCATGACATTCAGTGTAACAAATGTATTTGGCAATACATGCCATTTGGATGAACCAATGCCTTGATTTATTATGCAAAAATATTTGCATGTAATTTGTATTTACTTACGAAAACTCCTGATACTCTTCAGCCTTCTGGATATAAAATATATATGTAAAATCTGTTTTAATTGATGAAGCCATTTTCTGATCCTATATCGCTGAGTTGGCTTTAGTCCAAACTTTCTAGATCAGTGGTAAACTTTCCAAAGTCAGCGTTTCACTTTCTTCAGCTGTATTTTACCTGCATTGATTAAAGGTATGTAAGGAGTGACCGAGCCACCATCCTGATGCATCTATGTGTCGCCTTATTTGCTGCCTACCTCCTATTCCTGGTCGGTGTCAACAGGACAGAAAACAAGGTAAAGCACCAATAGGGTAGCATCATTGGATTGACAGACCTTCATGTAATTGTCTCGCTGCCACGAAGTAGCGGAACCAAGACTAAGGTATTGCTTTTGGTAATGACGGTGGTGTCAACATTAAGTTTTTGCATTTAAGTTAGTTTCACTGAAAGTATAAGTGCTAGACTAACCAAGCATGGACTGTAGATGCATTTTAGGTAGTACATCTCAATCCACGCATCAAATACTAGATGCAGCCTACCTTTGATGGTCCATTGACTTTGTCAGCATCTCCATCAACATTAAGTATTTGCGTTTAAGTTAGTTTCTCTGAAACTATTAGTGCTGACCAACCAAACTTGACATGTCCATTGATGGTCAGAGCATACAGGCGAGACATATCAATCCGAATGGCTTGTTTTAAGAGAATTGAATTACCTGTTTGCTGATGCTGGTTTCCAGTTTGGCTCATCCCGTCTGTACCATAGCCAACATGATGCCCTCTCTGCAGTCTCAGCAATGGTCTTTGATTGCAGATTTGCGTCTTCCTCCTTAGGAACTTATTTTATGTCCTCAGCATTTTATGAACAAGTTTTCCTTTTTCTTTTTTTTTATTACACATATAATTACTTTCAAAATGGCTGATTATATGAATGAATCGCAAAAAGCTGCATTAATTTCTTAATACCAAAAATATAATATGCAGTTCATATGGTATTCCAAGGGAGGTAATCCAGGTAAAAATACAGTAACACTCAAGATTTCAAAGGATATGATGGATAAGTTCAATAACCTAGTTATCACATGACCTGAGTCTTTTTATGTTTTTGTGTGATTACATGTATATCTAAAAACTTGCTACTTTATCGGGGTTTGACACTCTTCCACAGGATGTGTGTACAGGTTTCGCAGCAGTACTTCACTACATTTTCCTGGTGGTGTTTTTCTTGATGCTGGCCGAGGGTATAGAAGTGGCGTTTACAGTACTATATGTGTTCTCAACTCGTTCCCGTATCCGCTGGCTCCTACCGCTATCCTGGTGTAAGTAACAATATACCTTTACAGCAGAGCTGTGGACTATATAGTTTACAAAATAGGAAAATTCTGGATTTACTCAAAAAGAAAGAAATACAGGATCTTGCATGAGTTTCCATTTCATATGAGATTTATGAAACGAGTCTAAGAGTTTTTCAATTAAGCAAGCCTAGCCTCTGGCGAGCTAAAAGGAAAAATTCATAATGAGTTTCATATATTTTATATGAAATGAAAACGAGTATATTAGATCCTTTATATCACATAATCCAGATTTGTGGCATTTATTCTTGTAAAACGACAATTTTCATGCAACCTTGAAATGTAAAAAGCCGCCATTTTGACTCCAGTGCGTAAGTCTGTGACGTCATATACTTGTCCTAGGCGTAACGTCACAATTGAAACTTACAACCAGTCACAGGGATGATAGGTCATATTACATGTGGGTTAATATGCAAAAAAGATATCACATGGGTATATTTCACTGGATAACACTGTACATTATGTGATAAAATGTTATATTATTGGATTTTTCATAAGAGGTTAGGATATAAGCATTTAAGGATGATTGTATAACAGATTTTCAAAAACCTACAAAAATATCCTCATCCTCTTGAAATTATGTAAAATATCATATATAATTTACTGGAGCCAATTTCTCAAACAATGAATAAAGCCCATTTTGTTCACAATATCATCTATCCTCCTTGTAGTTGTCCTTGAATCAGTTTAAATTACCTTGTGGTAGTATGGAAAGAAAATTCTTTGAACTATGCATTCCCTTTTTTTTAAGGAATTTCTATTTGTGTAGCGTTGACATCAGTAGTGAATGTAATTGTTTATGTGATATTCATAGTATCTAGATTAATGTGCCATGTATTGACATTTGCAGTGATTCCGGCAGTCATTGTTGCTATATCTATGGGAGCTACCAAGTTAGAGGGATACGGGAACTCACAGTTGTAAGTAAACTGTAAGGCGGGCAAATTTAACAAAATGGTGAATATTTGTATAGAGTAATATACCATATGTAGTCATCCTCGTCCGTACCGTGACATAAACACTGGGCTAATATGGATTTTACTGGTAAAGGGTGAAAACTTGACCACACAAATATATCCAAGCATACTGTATATACTGAGTTCTTGAATTATAATTAAAAACCATTGACAACTTGATAAAGATAAAAGGATATGCTTGACTGCAGCTTCCATCTTATTTTTATTTATTTATTACTCATTAATCGAATTACATGTAATACAGACAAATTACCCCCCATGGCAGTAAGAAAGATATATGCCAACCTGTAAACTAGGTTCCAAACCATGTCATTCAATTAACCTAGTAACCAGCCTTTGAGAGAGGTATATAATTATACTTCTCCTTCATACACTCCCTGTATTGCAGTTATCTTTGTTTTGAAATACTAAGAGGAAAATAATTTTATATTATGTCTTTTTGCTACTTTCAGTTGCTGGTTGTCTGTGTACAGTACAACAGGTGTTTTATGGGCATTTATTGCACCTGTTATTTTAATCATTGTTGTAAGTATTCATGTTGGTTTCTATACAGAACAAGTGTAAATATCTTGTAATTATGCAATACTATCCTAGATCTGTTCAATCTATAATCAGGTATGTGTCTTATATAAGTATACATTTCTGATAAGTAAGGCTCTGTCATCCTAAGGAGAAAAATGAAGGTCAAATTTCAAAAATTTCGTTTGAATTAGAAACACATTCAAGATCTACCTGTAATTTGTGTTCCATGTTTATGAAAAATAAGGCAAATTAACTTGTCTACTGCAAAAATACACGTTTTGTTGGTATTTTGGATGTGCCAATAAATAGTTAACTTGGGTGGGTCGGGTGGTGCAGTGGATAGTGCACTTGCCTTTCACCAAGGCGGCCGGGGTTTGATTCCCCGATCGGACGTGAAAAGGTTGGGGTCACCTGCCTGATCACGTGGGTTTTCTCCGGGTACTCCGGTTTCCTCCCACACTAAGACCCCCCCGAGTGCTAACAGCCGGACCAACAAGAGTGATTAATATAACTTGAAATAACTTGTTTCATATTAGTTGTTAAATAAATAAAGTTTATATTAAAAAGTTAACTTCAACAGATTCTGATGATATTTATGAAGAACTTAGATTCTTGTAATTTGGTTTCCATGTTCTGTTTTAACAGAGTGTCTTAATTATTAAATATTGCCTTTCAGTGTTAACTTATTTTTTGTGACATTTTCCAGATAAATGCTGTGATATTATTCCTTGTGATACGGGCTCTGTTTAACACCCACACAATGATGACCAAGGCCGCCCGCGAACAGGCAAAGTATGACAATCTTTCATCTTGGCATATCAACTGTATAAATTATTCAGGGAATTATAGGCAGTTCTTCCTCAGTAAGGGTGAAAACATTGTAAATCTGGAGCTTTTATTTCTACTAAGTGAAATAGAGAAACGAAAAAAGGACCAAACCAGCAAGGGTTATATCCCCAGCCGGCAATATTAGAAGTTAAGGATGACCTAATATAACCTCAGAACAATGAGGCTGAAGGCTGTGTTCAGTAGGGAATACGTTTTACACCATTTGCAGACTGGTACTTAGTGAAACTATAAATGGTGGGTCTTAATAGTGAAAAGACTACCTTATGACTTTGCACAACCAGTATTCAATTGCCAGAAAGAATTTATCTCCTATAATAATTATGTAAGTATATTGCCAACATTTTTAAGCAATGAGAGCTCAAATGGCAGTTTGTAAGAACTTCTTACTGATTTAGACTGACAAATGTATTTTATAGTTAATAAATATTTCAAGACATCTCAGGTTTTAAGATAAGTTATCTCCCTTAGATCATGTACCATTAGGCTGAAGGCTGTGTTCAGTAAGGAATATGTTTTACACCATTTGCAGACTGGTACTTGGTGAAACTATGGTGGGTCTTGAATAAAAAGTCTGACTTTGCACAACCAGTATTCAATTGTCAAAAAATAATTATCTCCTATAATAATTATGTTCTGATAAATATATTACTAACTTTTTTAAGCAATGAGAGCTCAAATGGCAGTTTGTTAGAACTTCTTATTGATTTAGACCGACAAATGTTTTTTATAGTTAATAAATAAAAGAAATAAATACTTCCAGAAATATTTCAGCACATCTCAGGTTTTAAGATAAGTTATCTCCCTTAGACCATGTACCATAAGGATGTACTTGACACCAACAAAGTGCATATACTTCATTTTTTTCTTAATTATTATTTCTTAGTCTTTTTGTGTATCAGTGCTGGCAACTTTCGATCAGAGGAAAGTGTTTAGGTAGAATAAGTCATTAAGATATATAATGATACAGCTGTATTGTTTTCTACTCGACAGGACTGCCATGCGGAGTCTGTGTGTCCTCTTACCTGTGATGGGCGTGGCCTGGATATTTGGTGTTTTCTCTGTTAATGAAGATATGGTTATATTTCAATACCTTTTTGCAATATTTAACTCCCTACAGGTAAGTTGATGATACTTTCCTAACATATGAATGATTGATTTGGATAACATGTTTCCAATAATGAACCAACACCCAAATTAAATGTGAAGTAACCTAGTGTGACTGTCTATACATTTAACAACTATCTTTTTCAGGGATTTTTGATTTTCCTGTTTCACTGCCTCATCAATAGACAGGTATGGTATAAAAATAAGGCCAAATCTATGACTATAAAGACTCAGTGTTATAATACTTCTACATGATGTTAATTATATATCTCCAGCTCTTCTGGGTACTCTTCTTCACCACAAAGGCTATGTAAACACTTTATACCTGTATAAAGGTACATTTGGTGGTTAAATGCACCAGAGAATCTAACCTCGTATTCAAACTGTGCTACAGAGTTGATGGCTTAGGATACTGATGTGTGTTAAATTAAATTGTATGTGTATCATAAGAAAACCCAATGATTATTTTGCACTTCATTTTTTAAAAATAAATATTTCCATGTTAAATTCCTTTTAAAGCAGAGTCTTCTATTTCTATTTTCTATTTCTACTTGTGTGCTGTATATTGTGGGATTATTGTTGTAATATGTTTTGTTCACAGGTAAAAGATGCTATGAATCATAGTCGAAGACGGAAGAGAAGTATGGCCGACCTGGGCACCAAGAGTACCTCCCAGAGCGGTAATTCTAATGCTGTAAGTATAATTGTCTTTGCCTGGTGTAAATTCTCCTGTGCTAATATCTGAAAGTTTTATATGATTTTTACAGTAATTAAACAAAGTTTGTCAATAAATATTGTAAGAGTGTACGAACATGATTTAATAGCGTGATGAAAAATGCTTCTGTAATCTATTGCAATAATTACGTACCAGTCACATATTTGTTTACAGTTTCTTAACACCTCCTAGCTCATACATATCAGGTATATTGGGAAACTGTTGATTACATTGTAATAATAATTTACACAATGTTTATTTTCACATGAATTTCAATGCAAATACATGTGCATGTATATATATATGTATCACACAAAACATTGTGTATGCCGAACCTAAGGCATTCACATTGAATGAAATGCAAATTTATTTTAGCGGATAATAGCAGAAAAGTCATGTTGCAAAAATAAGTGTGCACAGTAGAACTGATTTAAAATATATGTATAAACTTGGATTAAAAAGGATATACTTCTTTTTTATAATTGCTTTTATATCTATTACAGAAATCTTCCCAGAAAGATTTCTACGAACAAAAGCAAAATAATGTGGATGTCGATAAGAAAGGTAACGTTAATATACAGGACTGACAGTGTGTGATGTACCTGGTTTATGTTGTGTGTAATATGAAAACTTACTGTAAAATCATTAATTTTCGTGGGGTTTAAATTTCGTGGTATTCATATACTAGCCTGTTTAAATGACATTATTTTTCGATGATTTCTGAGTTTTCCCTATCTATATCATACCAAATTTATGTTTTTGGGGGGGGGGGTTTGTTATCCATGAAATAAACGAAATTTAATGTCCCACGAAAATTAATGATTTTACAGTACTTCTACCACAGCCACTAATAGGTTTCTTAACTCCGAACTCATTGGATAACCCTCTTAGGAATTGGTAAACATTTTGGTTTCCCAATATAGGGTAACCGCTTGGACATTTCAGAGGTCAATCTTCTAATTATGATGTCAAATAACAAAGCTTTGCAATGTAATCTTCCATTGTGAGGACATAATTCGTGGCAATTGTTTTTCCGATTGGAAACAGAAATGACCTATTCCCAAGAGAAACATATGGTTTTCTAGATATAATATCTGAATGTTGAGAGAGAAAAAGGTCCCCAAACTCATGATGCTTGATTTTCATATTTATCTTACGTATACATACTCTTACCAGTTAATTTTCAAATTGTAAAAGACATTCAGTAATATAAACCTCATGTCTTCATACAATTTTAGAAGGAAATAATTTGAGTTAGATACACATGTTGACAAACCAACACTCATTGGGAAACATCTATTTTAATATAACCAGAAAAGAAAAAAATATTGCATTGCAACACAGTATTGACAGTTATTCTTATGTATTTACCAGAAAATCCATTCCTGGAGGCTGATCGTCAAGTACAACAGATTGTGGACAAACTTTTGTCCATTGACAACCTGAATGCTTATGACGGCGAGACTAAGGAGAAGAATGCGGATAAGGACATCATCGTAAGCTTAGAGGATGTTAAAATTACAAATATATTTAAGGACTCCGATGTTACATCCGGAGAACAGTCAGGGGCAGTGTCATCAAGTGATCAATCGGGAATTGTATCGTCATCCTCAACGCCCCAACATCATGTATCTGCCAGTAAAACTCGCAGTGACCCGACAGGAGGCAACAAGCCTGTGCCAGCAACATACGAGCAACTGGGTCCCGAACGGAAAGATTCGGTAAGTTATAAAAAATGTTGTTCATATTGTCGGAGGTCCTTGGAGTAAGTAATAACTTGCCTGCTTTAAATAAATGTCCTATACGTGCATATAACTGTCTTGGTGTGAAATAAAAATATGTTGGAAGAGCAGGAGGAGAGATATCTTTGTATAACTGTATTCATACCTGCTTTTTTCAATCTTATGATAATAATTATTTTTCTCATGAATCACCATTCCATTACAGAAATATCACAGGTATGAGACAGTGGAACAACATCGGTCAGATCATGGGTCTAACCGTGGATCGGATCGTGAGCGACACAAACCAGTTACGGGTCAGATGTCCCGGCCTGTTCAGTATAGCCATGGATCTGACCGTGGATCGGATCGGGAGCGACACAAACCAGTTACGGGTCAGATGTCCCGGCCTGTTCAGTATAGCCATGGATCTGACCGTGGATCGGCTCGTGAGCGACACAAACCAGTTACGGGTCAGGTGTCCCAGCCTGTTCAGTATAGCCATGGATCTGACCGTGGATCGGATCGTGAGCGACACAAACCAGTTACGGGTCAGATGTCCCAGCCTGTTCAGTATAGCCATGGATCTGACCGTGGATCGGATCGTGAGCGACACAAACCAGTTACGGGTCAGATGTCCCAGCCTGCTCAGTATAGCCATGGGTCTGACCGTGGATTGGATCGTGAGCGACACAAACCAGTTACCGGTCAGATGTCCCAGCCTGTTCAGTATACCCAGTACAGTCGACCAACTGCTAGCACATATTACAACCCGCAAATCTCGCCCGCTTCATCCTCGACCCGATTTTCCTCCACACAGACACGCTCAACTGTTGTGGACCCCTACAGCTCTTCTGACATGGAGGTATGATTGAATACTAATGTACAAATGATGTTTCACTTCCCTTTTTTGAGGTTCAATATGAATCTCTCAAACTTTAAATATTTTAAATATATGGTAATGGTATAGGGTATAAAGCTAAGGTTGAATCTAAATGATAGTAGTCTGAAAAGGTGAAGTCATTCATTTATTGATTAACAAAGAGATAGCTTTTTTAACAAAAATTACTCCTATGGGTTATCCTATTTTAGCTATTCAGATGTATTATCGTTTCTTTATTATTATGATACACATAACAAAAATGCCAAAAACAGGGGGAAAAAATGGAGTTATCTCCCTTGCATCAGTAAACATCTATAGTTTCCCATTTGTTTAGTTCAAGGAGAATCAGTACATGACAAGGATAGACACTATTTATCAAAAGGAAGATAGAGCCGACTCGAAGAAAAAGGTCCAGAAAAAGAAGGTTAGTAGTTTAACACTAGGTGGACGCAAATGCATGCAGAACCTCACCTACTGTGTATAAATAATTCCTGTATAATATCACTGTATGAGTCCAAGGTGAGTGTCACTCTAAGAGTCACTCTTGATCACTTTTCTAAAACCTGCATTGGAGACCTTTGTTGGCTTAATCAAATTTGTTTTTTGTGTTTATTTGTTTTGTGACAAATACATGATGAGTATGTCTTCACTTCCAGATTCATTAAAAGTCATTTCAAATAGTATTGACTGCAGCAAATATACCTTAATGATGTTCTAATAAAGTTTTATGTAATACTGCATACCCGAAAGTTTCGCTAAACAAAATTTGCGCTTCTTGCAATTGAAATCCCTATTTGCCCAGTTTTAATTTCGCCCTTGGCCTGTATTGAATAAATGTATAATATTGTTCTTAAAACCTGGGAAATTTCCGGGTAAACAGTATGTGGAGTATAAAGTGACAACATTCAGTCATTATGTTTAGATTATTGTATACACGAATACAAAAGTAAACATATGAGGACTTTGACCTTGTGTATCTCTTTCTTTATACAGCCATTATGTAACAATTTTTAATTGTTTATTGAGCATGTGTTAATTTACAATGCAATAAAAAGATAAATGCATGCAAGTATGCTTACATTTATTTCCAAATAGATTATTGTTTTCAGCACAATATTTGAATATCAAACATTTTATTTCTGTTTTGGTTAATTGAAGATTGTTTTAGATAGTTTTGTTTGTTTCTATCACACCTTAATGCATGCACTAAATGACTTACTTTCCAGAGTAAAGAAGTACAAGATGCTAATAGAATCAAACAGGACCTGTATGGTCTTCCTCAACCAACAACTGAGGTCAGTGGGTTCAGACGTTTAACAGTGTGTAGTTGTTTAGATGAATCAATACTTTATGTTAATGTGTTCAGTTACTAGTTTCTAACATATAGTTTGCATTTTTAGAATTTAAAATTATACAAATTAAAACTGTTTGTCGAAATAAAAACACAGTTTTAGATATTAACATGTCGTGCCAGTGATATCAAAAGAAAATAGTATTCCTGTATTAGCGATGCCTCTCTAAAAGACCAGGAGGAATTCTTCGTTTTGTGCCATGTGATTTTGGAGGAAAAATAAAACAATAAAATCATATCTAATGTTTCAAAACTGTGTTTAAGGGTAGGAATGACATTTTATAATAACAGAATTTTGAAAATTGAATTGTTTAATCTCAAAAAAAAAAATTCGAAATTCAAATGTTTAAAATGGCTTTTTACTCTGTTCATTGATNTTTTTTTTACAAAATAAAATCTAGAAATTATTGAAAAAATTCTTTTGATGAATTTTTTACAGGAAACTGTTTCTAACCATTTTTCACTAAGAATGTCATCAAAAATGGAATTTTCAAAATGGAATTTTCGAAATTCAAATGTTTAAAATGGCTTTTTACTCTGTTCATTGATGTCTTGACTCCAATAAAGCAACATGTTTTGTGGCTGTGCTTTCAAAATTACATACCGGTACACTAAATCTCCCCTTTACTTATCAAATCAACCTAGCACTAATTTAGTAACTAGGTAATTTTCTCATACTGATTTTAACATAATATACTGACCTCTGTTACTAATGAAATAACAGCTTATTTTCTTCATAATATATTAAATGATGTTATAATCAAAGCAGACTTATTCTAATACATGATATATGTTGTCTTTGCTTACTAACTCAACTTTGTTTCAGTAGTCGAGTTACATTTGTAAGTCAGAGTAGTAATTGCTAAGATTATATGTAAATTTGGCGATACGGTATACAGGTTGGTTTCAGCTGGCTATTCATGTAACAATTGTGTCAATGAAAATATTTTTAGCATTGTTTACATTCCACCCTATTAAATCAGTTATAATGTGTTCAGTAGCCTATAATCACATACAACTTTTAAAGTAATTTTCTAAAAGAGTCTGTGCAATATTGTTTCCTTCCTGATTTTTATCTGATTATTTCCTGATTGTAATGGTTTCAAGCAGAAACAAAATTGGATTTCTGACTTAGCAATCATGAAAGTATTCCAAATTACAACTTTAATGATATATTATATTTCATTTTTAATACAAAATAAACTTTGGTAGTAATTACAATCACCGTGAAAGTCACTAATTCACACTTAAAGGAAAGCAATCTTTGTACAGTATTGTATATATCCTTATCTTTGCCAGTTCTTCCAGTCTTTGTTTACATGACTTATAACCACTGTAATCTTTCATCATAGATAGTGAGGAATATATCCCAATAGAGATTGGACTGAGTAAGGACTTTCATGATATTTTGGGTACGGTTGGGTAGATCATGGTCAGTAGTTGAGCATGTTGAATGATCTTATTTAGATGGATGCTGTGTTGTTTATTTGTTCAAGAGGTCGGCAAATGGATATTAGATTTTTAGAATGTTGGAAATACCAAGGCTGTGGTGATATTTTACCTGTATACTAAATCACTTATATTTTGTTTCATTTCAAAGAGAAGATTTTCAAATTTCGGAATAATGTGCTACCTGATGCATTATATCCCAGGAAATTGTGTCAAAGGTACCTTCATTTACAAATGTAAACAAGTGTTGTCTGATCAATCAGAATTACAAAAATGTTACAAAAGCTTACCTTTTTATTTTCATGAATTTATTAAAATAAATGTCTGAATAACCATGCATTCATAAAAAATACTTCACTTGATCTTCATGCTCAATGTAGGGTATCTTTTCGATTATATTTTATTTTCTTCCTGTAATTATCTGCAGGGTAGTATGACAATATTCTTGGATAGAGAGGTTTGAACCACCATTCCCTGAAATAAACTTTCTCAAAATATAAGTGGTTTACTCCGGGCTACCACTGATACGGGGTGATTGATGGGAGCACCTGCTTTGTGACAGAAACCTGCATTAGGTGCAGCATACACATACATCCTGGTGTATCATATCAAGGCCTGTCAAAATGTGTAAATTGTTTGTAACTCTTCAAGGTGCATGTTGGTGTAAGACCGGGTGAAAGGAAGTGTAATGTTTACAAGTTGTCCTGCTCAGTAGTCTGCTTCTTCTGTTCTGTATGGTGGCCACCAAAAGGACAAGTGTGTTGCTGTGTATATATGTCAGTAATACAAACTACAACTTCTACATAGAAATTAATTATACTGATACTATGCTGAATATAACCATTTTATATATTTGCAACTAATACACTGCATATGTTTTCACTATACTGATACAATCCTGTTCATAACCATCATAATATTTTGTAAAGAACGAAATATATACTATGCAATATATATTATGTGATAATTATAGTGATAACATATACTAAATATTCATGAAATATACAATGTCATATGCGATGAATATCCTGATACTATACTGAATATTACCATTATATTTTGCAATAATACAAATGCTCAAATGTAATTATGTTTAATACTTTGATGTAGCCATTATATTTGCTGATAATTTCCATAATAATAATATGATAATGTATATCATCATTTTATGGAGTGTTAGCATAGTATTTATCAGTAATAAAATAATACAGGAAGTGATATTTATATACATGTATATGATTTGTGTAGATATCATTTATATTTTAGATGATACTTATTTTCAATTAGATTCACAGGAATCACTGATAGCGAGTTTGAACAAAACTTACTATACAGAATGTATTGTATAGCCTTTCACCTATGATAACACAACAATCGTCGCATTTATGTTTTAATTATCCCTAATAAATAATAACTGTCGATGTTAATACCTGACATATATATTTAAATGTTTCATGTCTGCATACAGGTAGTATACTGAAATGTACTATATCTTTATAGATGCGCATTAATAATTAAAATATATACCTAAATATACGTACAAATACATTACACAGTTTTTTTTATTGTATTGCTGAAATAATAGTAATTTATATTGTATTGCTCATGATAAGTCACAACAGGAATATGGAATAATGGAGTATTTATTGAATATTGTTATAGTCAAAAGGTGTAAGCATAACACTATAATTATAGCCACTGTTTATTGAAGTGTACGGTATTATAAGACTCTTCCATGCACAGGGGTGAAGATATAGGGAAATTCCACCCGAGGGGTTTTCAAATTTGGTTAAAACTCGATGCTTTGCGGAGATTTTAGCCAAATTTTAAAAATCCAGAGGAAAATAAGAGAAAACAGTGTATTGACTGGTGCGTGACAAACAGCGCTGTGATTTAAAATTATATACATTCTAAATTTGATGTTTAATCGATTTCGTTTGTAAAGTGTATACTTGACTTTTAATCGTTATGAAAGCTTTTAAGCATGCTTTGACTGCGACTATTCTACGAAGCTTGGATATGATAATTATAACATGTACAGCTAGCAGTTGTTAAGGGCACTGACGTTCAATATCAAGTTCCATTGTGTTTAATCATATTATTGTATGGTCATTTCTTTTAATTTGACTTTTTATGCTGGTTACAATAAATTTATAAATATGCGATTAGGAAACAAGTACAGAGCTTAAGATTAAATGGTCGATTTGTGCTAGGATTGAACATTAATGTTTATTTTGTGTAAGTAATTGTAATAACTACTACTACCTGATACATGTGATGTACCCGACAACTTAATATGTCTTTGTCAGGTAGTTCGGCTATTATGCAGTGCGATAACATCATGTTCACGTACATTTTTAATATGTAAATTGTGTATGATCGCACATAATAATGCCAAAAATAACAATTCGTATTTCTTTTATGTTTCCACGTTAATTTCACAAAAGTATAATTAAACATGATTTGTTTGCGCATGTGAAAATAATGTGAAGTTTGTTGAAATCATAATGTATTGAAAATGGTTTGAGATCGTCTATGCATTTGAAGAAGTGAAATAATTGTGCAGATTATACTTAACACTCAAGGAAAAGTATTGTGAAATTTTCTAGCTCTTGTGGGTAAGTAGAGAGTGGTTTTATCCCCAAGTGTTCGCTATGTATTGTCCATTGTCTAGCAGAGTGTGTGTGGCTGAAGTGCTCCCTTGTTAATCCGTTTACTGTGTGATTTATAGATAAAACAGGAAATGTAGACAAGCTATTGTCAAGTTTTCATTTTGACCTGAATAGGTTATTTAGTGAAAACGACATACGACTGATAGACATTAATACCGTGATCTTGTGAAGGGGGGGGGGGGGGGGGNGGGTATCGATAAGAGGCCCTCAGATTTCTAAGTGACCACTTGTTTTATCTCTGATCGAACGTAACGAGACAGTACACAGCAAGTGCTGTATCAAATTATACAATGGGATAAAAATAATACAAATTGTCACAAATTTAAGTGCAGCAGTTTTCTTGTCGTACTTATTTAGATACAGCCGTGTAATCGAGCCCATATAGTCATCTAATTGGTATGCATATCATCTGAAATTTTAAGATTTGACATTTCAAAGTGAAATGCATTATCGTACATTTTACTTTGACAGCTTCCTTGTGTTAAATGTTGATGAATATCCTCGTATAATAAGTGTTTTCACACCTGCCGTATTTATATTATACTGATGTAGATACGTCATTAGTACATACTGAATCACATCTCCTGCTGCTACTGCAAATTCCATATATAAAAGTCTGTTTAATTTTACAATGCTTGAAACTAGACCGAAGACTAACTGCCAAATTTGTTTAAAAGACCAGAGTTTGAGAATACTTAACTCTTTTGTAATCTAAAATTACTAAATTTCAGGAGACTGAATTAATGAGTGGAGTTAAGTATAGATTTCGTAGATTCCCAATTTATTTCTTTTACGAGGGGGTAGATCAAGTATTGTAAAATATAAAGGAACTCGTACATAAGCAGTCGCAAGATCCCAACAAAAAAGCCGACGCAGGTAATCACTGCACTAGTCAGTAGAGGGGTCACTACCACTGATGCATCTGTGGGGCCGGGCAGAGGGTACATTAACTTCCTTCTGTAAATGTTTTACACATATTTGTCATAGTTTAAGTTAATTAAAACACATTAATGGACATTATCACCCGCAAAGTAATATATACTATTCGGTAAATAGTGTTAAACGTGGAAAAATCGAAAACAGATCACCAAAGCAAGAACCAAAGTGGATTATCAAAAACTCAAAATGGATGAAAATATGGTAAAATTTTAACTTGCTGTTGGACTCGGTTTTTAACTAGACTCACATGCTCACGTCAATAATATCTAAAAATCTGACGGATTACTTGTTTCATTGATAAATTATAGAACTCTTTATTTATTTTATTTATTTTTAATAAATTTAAGAAACCATTATTTCTATAAATCTGATTAATTCGGGAGAAAATCAAAATCCAAACAGATCAAGAAACAAGCACGAGAAATTTTTCTCTCAAGATATTCAGGTAATTTACACATGTATACCCCCTGAATGCGCCTCCACATGTGTTTGATTTTTGAACGATTGTGACGTGTGTGTGTGATTATCACTGAACAGGAAGGTAGTGTCGTTGCCGTGTGCCGGGGAAGCTAGTGTTGTGCCGTGTGCCGGGGAAGCTAGTGTTGTGCCGTGTGCCGGATAGTATTGAATAACCACTGTCTGTTGCATGATGTATTGTCTGACTAAGATATGCATCACTCCACTGCTAACCGTCTCCCAGACGTCTCCAGTAGTAGGGGTGTCAAATTGTTTATTTTTAAGAGAGAAAAAAAGGATAACGTGAATAGGTCTTTCCTGCTAACAAAAAGAACAGTGTGTATCTTGTTTAACAACTTTTTCTTGATGCTTCATTTTTATAATGAATTATTCTTCGGGCCACACAAAATATGATCTTTTATCTTTTTTTTTCTTATTTATTTCAGAAACTATTTTCTATTATCATTTTGTTTACATTTGCTGATAGAGATGTAAAGGCACTTTTAAAAAAAAGAAAACATTTGTTTGAGGATATTAAATTTTTCTAATTTTCGGCTGCAAAAAGAATTACACGCAGGGTAAAAAGATTAAGATGTCGAAGTAGAAAGATACTGGAGTGAACAACATTTCTGATTTCAAGTTTTAGGGGGCCGTTGATCCTAACAATATAAACTTAATTTGATATTGCCTGAACTTGTTTGTTATGTTGTAGCAATTTACACTGATAGCACGTATCTTTCATTGTTTACATTTCCCGTCATATCAATAATAAGACTGATGGTTTTTTTCTGGAAATTACGTCATCTCCCAAAATAGATTAATTTAGAACGCAAGATAAGAAAAGACTGTTTTTTGTCCTTTTTTAATACCATGATTCTTTCAATGTTTTCTAGAAACACAAGAGAGCGTTCCCCATACCACACTGGGGCAAATCTAAAGCTTCCACAGAAGATCCATATTCGCGCCAAAGTCAACCACAAGCACCACGGTCGAAACAGAGCAGACGACAACGAGAGCGCGCTCAGGCCTACGCCGTGGATTCCTCATACCCCTCCACCCCAACGCACCAAGCCTACCATACCCCTCCATCTCAGTACCAGCCACAACCTCAGTCCGGGGGGTCGCGTCACCAGAGCCTGGAGAATATCAACATGCAGTATATGGGTATTCAACCATTCGGGGGCATACGCTCATACGACAACATTCGACCTGCCGAAAGACATGATTATCCAATGCCTTTGCATGAACCTTACGCCGACTACTGGTGAAGTGTTTACTTCCTGTTTGTGTTCAATTTACACGACCTTGTGTGTGCAATTGTTTAAATGAAAGTATGGTATCTACTATGTATTACTCTGAACATGTACAGATTTAACAAAATGACATGCATAGATCAACGACGTTGAATTTTATTGAAACCATAAACCTATTACATGTATATACAAATTATATCTATTTGATATACTCTGTCTCTTGGTGTTTATTAAGAAGGTTTCAAACTCTAAGGTACACAATGTAAAGAAAATGTTGTCTGTCTCTTCAAAGTTATGGAGCTGTTTTGATAATCTTTAACAGAATGAAATGAAACATTGTCAATTACTGTTAATTGCATTATCAAATTAAATTATCTTGAAAGGATTTGTAAAGAAACGTTTCCTGTCTCGAAGCAATGACTAAGTGCTGTGTACGTGGGTTTTTAAAGCCTAGTATATTTGGGGAATTATGTATCAATTGATGTGTCTCACTGCTAAGCATTACTTAAATCATATCGGTTTTATTATTTGTCACGTGTCATAATATTTCTAATTATAGTAACTTCTAAGTGTATACATTTATAAGCATAAAACAATATGTATATATGTATATTCTTAAATCGTTTTTTTTTTGTTTTTCTTGATATTACAAAAATGCATTTCTTGATTATGTTAACTGATATTTGATCCTGTTAAGGGAAACCTTATTGACATTACATTAGCCCGCGCCTTGCAATAGCATCCCTGTTCACCAATGAAACACTTAAGAGATATGTATCTGCCTTTTAACTCATTTCTTCCGTTATTTTCTGATATTATCTCAACTGACCTTTTTACATATTTCTCCCTTAGATTTTAATACCTTGATTTAGTACAAGTTCTTTCAGCATGTATGTGAACACGGATTTTATAGCTTTTTCTATAGTGTTATTTGTTCTCGAACCGCCGGGAATTCCTTCTACCTTCCTGGAGCAGATAAAGGTGTTTTCACATCAAGGTGATAATTGATCTTTGCTTGAGGAAGTGTCGTTTTATCGAGGTAAGAGGAAGCATACAACATATTTATTCGCCGATAACGTAAATGTTAGGGCGATAAAATATGTTAGATATACGGATTGTCTTTTCGGTCGGAATGTGTTTTGATAAGGATCGTCTTAATAGCATGTAAAGTCTGACATTTTAAATGCCATTTACGATGTTTAAACATGTCGAAATAGTTGATTTTTGCCCTATACCTCTTCTCCGGTATTTAGTTTCGTATCGAGGTGATAAGTGTGCACAGGACATATTTGTTTGACAAGTGAGGTGCCAATTTCTTTTATCTCTTTTTGAACTATTCTCGTTGTTTGAAATATTACAGTTCACTGTACAGGAAATACGCCATCCTAACTGAACATTTCCCGAACAGAATGCTAGTGTGTTGCTGTCATTGTGGATATCTCTGAGGCGTGTGCTGTTACAAAATTAATAAGTTTATTCGTGAAAGTGAATGTAACGCAAAACCCTGAAATTTCGTCAAACGGATATACCATAAAAACTCTTATATATGCAATATATTAGATGTACACATTAATTATTCTAGAGCAATTGACGTGACTTTCAATGAAAGTGTAAAAATCAACTTCTTGTGCAAATGCTTTTATTGAACGTGCCAAATATATTAAATAATCATCTTACTGATACTTTAGTCCATTTTGTAATAGAAAAGTATTTAGTTACATAAATGAAACTGACATTTGTGTCGAGTCCTGTAATATAAGTATATGCAAACAATAACAATATATATATATATATATTCCTGAATTATTAAATTGTGAATATATACATGCCCTGCAATGAAACTGAAACAACGATTAAAACATTCATTTTATATTATTATTTGTATGTTAAAGTTTCGGGTATATGTATTTATTTTTGTTCATACTTGCCACTATTTGCTTAAAGTCCGCAAACATATAAGCGGCTGACTATACGTTGAATATGATAATGCAAGTAGTTATGTAACAATGTGCATGTGATTCATATGAGAAAAATCAAATTCATCGAATGTCTCCAGAAATTTGTTCAATATTGCATATCTTTTTGGCAAAATAAACATTATTTTCACAATAATTTTGTCATTTTTGTGTATATGCAAAACTATTGAGTAAGCTGATGCAAATCCTTTTTATCATATTGGGTATTCATGAAAATGTTCGTTTTATCATTCACAAGAACAAATATTGCCAATTACAGTTAGACATAGCAGATCTACTATTTCCCTGAAGCTGCACGTGTGTATGAATATGGTGTATTATGAATAATAACATGTAATTGGCGGCTACATTAAGCTATAAAACGTCACAGCAGTCAATGAAAAGGTTTATACATGACTTTTAGCAGATTGAGAATAAAAGTACTTCTGTAATTAAAATATTCAAAACACCCAATACAAACATCCGGGTCAAGGTTTGGTTAGTGGTCAAGTTTTCGATATGTTAATAGTCGTTCATATATTAATAGGTACCGGTTATACCATTCCAAAACTAGGTTTTTGCTTCTTATTGGAGAGATCCCTTTTCTAGTAATCGTTAAGCCAATGCAGTATAGTAAACAATTGAAGTTATTTACTGTGGTGCTGAGCTATTTAATCGTTGCTTCAAAACAGACCAAAAATTGGACCGAAATTAACATTCTTACTGCAACATATGTTCTTATCGTCTATTTAGGGGAAAACGTGTCATTAAAATCGTCTGTATCGTTACAAAATAAAATGGCTGCAACAGATACTTTTTCTTAAACTAGTATTTCGTGTAAGGGTGCAAGCAACTAACACACATGTCATTACTGCAATGTGATTTTTGTTATGATGTATCAAATTCAATCCACATGTGCAGTTTCGTGAAAAAAATAAACCTGCTGTATCTCACTTCATGAGTGTATGATGCAACTAGCTGGTGAGGGCACCTACGCAATCTGGTATTCGTCACAGGGAAAAGGATTAAACGTAAATACCTCTGCAAACACCCATTCATTGCGATATCCGGACTTTCATCAATTTTCCTTTTTCACCCTCTATTTTGTTTCACTTCATGTGTTTTTAAACTTACTGTTTTCTCAACCTTTATTATATGGCCATGCATAACCTTATTTACTTGATCGACCATTATAATTAGACTGGCCCCGTCTCTAGAACATTGAATCATTTAGAAAATAAATAAACTCTAATAAGTTCTAAGCTAGGGGCATATAAGCTAGTAGTAAAATGCATTTGAGAAATTCTCCATACAAACTTGGGAGCTGGTAGCCAATCTACATTATAATGTGCATGTGTTGGGTAGGGATTGGAGAGAGAATCACTCAATGTCGTAATTTCACGTATTTTGACAGGCAGTAGTACTTGTTCATGCATAGGTATGTGTGGAATTAAAAAATAAAATACACTATCTTAAAGTGATTGAATTTCGATATACCTATTCTTTTTGCCAAACACATTAAGAAGATTTTGTTATGGCTATTCTTTCTTGTCATGGTTGCAAAGATCTTTTTCCCTTCACTACGAAAATATTTTTAGTATCGCTGTTATATAACGTAAGTACAGTTTAGAATAACCGTTTTCTTAACAGTTTTAGTAATTGTTTTTGATAAATATGTAAGTTGTAAAATGATAACTAATTAGGAAATGATCAGTGCTATCATAATGTGATAAAAACAAACCCTGCTGGTCAATTATACTTTTATATTAGAAATGCTACATTTTGCAAAGAACAGTCAAAGGACCAATTGATCTTCACATTGGGTAAATCATTTAATTTGTAACGATACGAAGATATAACAGCAAAGTCGTATAACTAAGGACATATACATACATTGCTAGTAGGCAATGCGACCAGAAGCGATGAATGTATAAACGTTTCATTTCTTTTTATTATTATTTTCTTTTACTTCCGTTACTTTGCAATCAAGAATCAAGCTTAGAGTATATGATTTTGTAAAGTGCAAAGAGATTTTCTGAATCTGAAGTCGGCAAATATTTTTATTTGACAATGACAATTACCAGCTTTAAATACATATTAACTGTATCTTTGTTTTACTTTTATTACCATATAATGCCATGTTGTGAGTTATTAAACGTGTACCTGTCATGTTCGATCGGTGCTTTCTGGTTCTTTGTGTGTTAACACGAAGCCCAGTGTCAGATATCCAGTCCTTACTGGAAGCATGTAAATGGCTGAACAAAGACAATAAACGAAACTGTCTGTCGGTCTGACAGGTTCCCCCAACAAAGACATCAAACACGCACTTAAGAACAAACGCATTGATTCTATGATCATTTGTAGCTTATGACCATTAAATTGATTTTGAATTAAAGATGAGCGTGCTGTTTTTACTAGCGTGATACCTTGTTACTAGACAGCGATGAAGGGTCAGGTGTGTACAGATAGTTTGTCACGTGATTGACACTAGCATCGACGCCGTTATCAATTCTAAATTAATGATGAGCGTCACTGTTATCATACACCTTAAATATCTTTTTCTATCGTTAACAATACAATGAGATGTCTTGGTCACGGTGCGTTACTTTTGTTCAGGGTCCAGTGACTCCTGTCATGCAAATTGAATTAGATAGACATTAACGAATCAGCGATACTCATTTCACCAGAAAAAGTAGAACGAAATTAATATGCAATGTAGCGAATTGTCTGTAATCGTAAGAAGAATATTTTAATAGAAACTACCGTTTCAATGGCCCCATTTTTATGACATTAAAATTAGTTTTAATGTTCAATTATTTGTCGAGTTGATCAGTGCTCGTACCTGTGGGCGAAAATGCATTCCAAGTAGGACACCAGCACAGACTGTAACCTCACAATGATTGTTTATTATCAGATCAGTAAATGGGTAGTTTTGATGTTGCACGTAGTAATGGCTACATTGTTGTTTTCAATTCCATATTTTATTAGACAAATCAACATTGAACAAAACAAAATATGATGTTTGAAGACAAACAAAATCCGACCAATTTGTGATTTTCTGTGTGATTGCATTGTCTGTCCCTGTGGTTTTATAGAGGTGTGAGTTTCTGTGTAATTGCATTGTCGGTCCCTATGGCTTTAAAGATGTGTGAGTTTCTATGTAATTTCATTGGTTGTCCCTGTGACATTAAATATGTGTGAGTTTCTGTGTGATTGCGTTGTCTGTCCCTGTGACTTAATTGAGGTGTGAGTTTATGTGTGATTGCGTTGTCTGTCCGTGTGGCTATGGAGAGCAAAAACTGAATTTGCTATTTTTATTATAAATTCTTGTTGCGTCTCACTGGGAATCACTGTTAGCCTGGCTGTAGACTGTTGCTGCCATGTTCTCGTGTCCCAGTTTATTTCATTGAGCGGACCCATTAATCTAGAGACACCATCGTCATATGACTTAAGCTGTTTCGAAGACGCTAACATCTTAAACAAACAAGAAAACATAAATAATGATGCAGAGGAAATAATTTGCATATACAACATAAATATATGATATCATTATCACATTATGTATGCAAATGAATAATGCATGTTCAAAAACATTGAAAAATTTAAACCGAAGAAAGGTGATATCTGAACAGTATTCTATTATATTAGAACACACAAGAACAAGTTAGAAGTCGAAGTAGACAGGGAAAGACCAAACAGTAGATTGAATGCATCTAAACAAAATAACCTTAACCACAATCCGGATAAGATTTAAGTGAACTTGAAATGTAAGTGTTGCCTCATGATGACTGCGTTTTTATCCCAGAAAGGGGGTTAAGTACTTCTTGTGTAACACTCAGTCAGCTTGGTTCAGTCACTGAAATCCCACCCACGGGTTCAATAAGGTCATTATGAGTAATATTTTTATTGGTGGACTGTTATACAAATGTTAAATATTTTAAGAAAACTCGAAATGAAATGTTATCCATAGGCAAAAGCAAAATTTTGCACTTTCCAAATTCTTGATGAAACTATGCGTATTAAATCAGAATGTTTTTGTCATTGAATGTAATTTGAGCTCAAACAAGACTTTGAGAAATTTATTCGAAAGTGGAAAGTTTTAAAATATTACATTCGACCTAATCCACTCAAAATCATAAAAAAAAATTCACATTCAACATAGAAGTTAAATGAATGATTCGTTTCATCTGAATTCATAAACTCGACAGCAGATTTATCAGAGGATTTATAATCATGCCGTAATAGTATACAGCTGAATAGAGACATCCCTAAGGAGTATATCTCTATTATACGCGATATCTAGGTATATTCATAGGATACTCAAATAATAGACGTAATCACGTGGCCTATCTTTTCATACTGGTAATCAATACGTTTTGTGGGACTTGATGTGTCTAATACGTTTAAACTATCCTTCTTTCCCGAGAACTTGTCCGACACTTTCCATTTTGTTCTTTTTGAAATTATAGATGATGAATACTGGTAAGCACACGTAAATGTGCATCCATATTTTGAACCAATATCTACGATGACCGCCCTTGCGTCTACTTTAGTAGGACATTTAGGACTATAGCCTAATGTTAAATAGGTCGATTGACATCATATATACTTTGTGGAAGATATACTTAGACTGAGTATGTTAGATCCAATTTATCGATATTAAAGGTTTTGAAATTCAAGTATGGCTATTGTGGCCTCCGGTTGGTAATATATCGAGTTATATCGGGCCTTCTTTTTAAATATGTTTGGTTGTAGTGATACATGGGGGGGACTTTAAATTGAACGATTTTAGACTATTTTGGGTTATACTATAAGTTCCGTTAGTTTTCTTTACTTTTAGTGATACCGGGCTCCTTTTTGTCCAAACTTTGTGGGAGTGATACGTAGGAAAAGGGTTTCATATTGAACATCGACTATTCTTTAAAGATGGCAGTCATGGCCTGTGTATGACATTGCACAGCTATATCTTCAGTTCTATTACGCCGATTTGAACTATGCCTAAAAGTGCAGCTTGTGCTACCCCGCACATTTTGCATTTGCAGATGTAATTTGAGAGGCTTCCAAACGATCAGCTGCAACCTTTTCTTGTTATCCCTATTGCATTTTTGTTATATTTTATTTGTCTTTACCGTGTTATGAAGCAGTATACATATTGATCCAGCTATAATCTAGCGTACTCACAACAAACTTTGGATTGGTGATAGATAAAACTGCACAAAACTCATTTTTTTATTATGTTTTAAACATATTATAATCAAAACACTCAGGCACTATGATAGCATGAATATGGATTAACTTCTGATCTTTTTTAACAACTTATGAAACGTGATCAATTTCAAGCCGCTGCAGTGTTCATAGAAAGCAGCCCGGACACTTAGACATATGGTGAGGAAGTACCTGATGAAATGCTGAAATCCCTTTAGTGGATGAAATGCTAAACAGACATACAACACCACATCCTTTTTAATAACCAACTTATCAATTTTATGTCAAGCATCTAATCCGTTTTCTCTATCCGACATCAGGCAAAACACCACACAAAACACTGGTTATTACTGCGCCTACACTCTGCTGAAAAAGACAAACCTGTAATAATGACATTGCTTGTGACCAATACACATCGTTAACGTTTCAATCTTTCTTTATAACACGAAACATGATTAATGACATGCAATGGTTGATATATGTATGTAATAAGAAGATTTGATTGTGTAATTAAAAACCGATCAATCTATATTTTCTCGGGGTATTGCTTTATATAACAGTTCATCTGTACCGTACAAATCTATCTCTCCTGTCAGTGTTCGTACTTCACTTTCAATGTGTGTAAATGTATATCAAATTAATTTTTCTCACACAAGAAAGACGGGCACCTGTTGATGTCAAAACACGACCATCTGTAGCTGGGCGCATCTATCACCGTCTGGCGTGACTCGACATCCACTGCTGGAGCTGACTGACAACAGCTATACCACACTAATTGGCAGGTGTTCAAATTGTGTTTATGTTCAGCGTGATTAATGAAGCGGACCAATTAACCTCGTGCATAAGCTAATTGATATCAATGTTAATAAAATAAAAAAACTGGAAAATTAATAGCATTTGATCATGTTACTGTTAAAATATATTGCCTTAATACATTATAATTATTACTAGAAATACGTGGTAATGAGCATCTAATTAATAAACTAGTGTCTCGATAAAGTAACAGGGGTCCTAACAAAGTATCAATGGTCCTAACAAAATAGCAGGGGTCCTAACAAAGTAACAGGGGTCCTTATAAAGTAACAGGGTCTTGATAAAGTAAAAGGGGTCCTAACAAAGTAGCAGGGGTCCTAAAAGAGTAACAGGGGTCCTAACAAAGCAATATGAGTGCTAATAAAGTAACAGGGTCCTAATAAAGTAACAGGGGTCCTAACATAGAAGCAGGTGTCCTTACAAAGAAACAGGAGTCCTAAAAAGGTAACAGGGGTCCTTATAAAGTAACAAGTTCCTAACAAAGTAGCAGGGGTCCTAACAAAGTAGCAGGGGTTCTAACACAGAAACAGAGGTTCTAATAAAGTAACAGGGTCCTTACAAAGTATTAGGGGTCCGAACAAAGTAAAAGGGGTCCTAACAAAGCAACAGGGGTCCGAACAAAGTAAAAGGGGTCCTAACAAAGCAACAGGGGTCCTTACAAAATAAAAGGGATCCTAACAAAGTAACAGGGGTCCGAACAAAGTAAAAGGGATCCTAACAAAGTAACAGGGGTTCTAATAAAATACCAGGGGTCCTTATAAAATAACAGGGGTTCTAATAATGTAACAAGTTCCTAATAAAGCAACAAGGGGTCCTAACAAAGTAACAGGGGTCCTAACAAATTAACAGGGCTCCTAACAAAGTAACAGGGGTCCTAATAAAATAACAGAGGTCCTAATAAAGTAACAGGGGTTCTAATAAAGTAACAGGGGTCCTTCTTAAGCAAAGGTATCCTTACAAAAAAAGGTCCTAATAAAGTAACAGGGGTCCTAATAAAGTAACAGGGGTCCTAATAAAGTAGCAGGGGTCCTAATAAAGCAACAGGGGTCCTAATAAATTAACAGGAGTCCTTATAAATTAACAGGGGTCATAATAAAGTAACAGGGGTCATAATAAAGTAACAGGGGTCATAATAAAGTAACAGGGGTCATAATAAAGTAACAGGGGTCTTCATAAAATAACAGGGGTCCTGACAAAGTAACAGGGGTCCTGATAAAGCAACAGGGGTCCTACTAAAGCAACAGGGGTCCTACTTAAGCAACAGGGGTCCTAATAAAGCAACAGGGGTCCTAATACAGTAACATTTTACGGCACTGTCTGGCCATTTTTGCTCATTATAAGTTCTTTAAACATAGCTGAAGATTTTAATTTGTTGCATTCCTTACCAAGAAAAGTAAATCCGGGCTTTTATTTACATATCAATATCGATATAGGTGTCGTTCAAAACCATTTTACTGTGTACTTTATTTTTCTTATTGATAGTTTGTATGCTTTCCTGCATTTTTGTTTTGTTGTGTACACATTACTGTACATAAGGTGTGCAATGATAAAAATAAGGAGCATAATTGGCAAACAAAACGGGGCTCAAAACAATGACACAGCAGTTTAATGGCATAAAATACACACTTCATACACTTTTAAAATAGAATGCTATAAAGTAACTCTTTAAATTTAGGTCAACAAAAAGGAAAAGTTGATATGATGCATATAGATGTAGAATACAGCGAAAAGGCAGAACGAACTATAAAATATATAAATATCAATGTCTTTAAATGGTATCAATTACGATATCTATTTCAATGTAACACGAATTATGACATCAAAATTAATTATTAAAGACATGATATTGTGATCTTTGATTTTTACAATTAATATTGTTTTAGTGAAATCAACGTGCTTAATATACAAGGCGCGAGTAAAGTGATTCAATATCCTTATTAATTTTAAAACATTGGGAATATTGATTTAAATCTGACAATTTTCATTACTTGATCTATCATTTGAATAGTGTGTACTAGGGTCGTTTGTGTATATGTTGTATTTTCAGTATATATAATCAGTATCGCACACTTATATATTTCAGCATTTTTTTCTTTTTTTTCTTGTCTACATAATTGTGTATAATTGGTTTTATTTCGTTTTATTCTAAGAGATCATCTTTATTCTCACATTCTATTTTATATTTTATAATAAAATTCAGCATAGCTGGTTCAATTAAGAGGTATTCCTATAGTTCGGTTCCTGTATTATTATAAACATATATGATGTGAATCCAACAGTCTCTAATTTAGTTGTCAAACCATTTAGCAAGTGTTGTGGGGGGGGGTTCTGTGCAAACATATTCACCTAATCCATCCGTCTCACACGGTACGGTCCATCCATCCAGGCTCGAATATGTATCTACCTTGCATTCAGCTCCCGGTTGGCAAAGTGTGTATAGCTTCTGTTTCTAATTTAAAGGGTATATTTTCTGATTAAAGATGTGGGCGTATCGATGTTTGAGCTTCTGTTCTGACGGCAAAGGACCATGCCCTGGACCGTCGTTGGGTCATTAATTACTTTTTCTCCGACATTTATATCACCACCGCTCGCTTGATGCTTTTAGAATTCCACAGATTAAAATGTTAATCATTCTTGTATTACAACACACAAGTTTGATTACTAGCGATCTGAAACCGATAAAATCATTTTCTGATGTAGATTATACATAAGAGACGACTAGGTTGTCTGAACACGGACATTAAATGTCGTCTGTTGAAGTATTTAAATATGAGGGGGGTTCTTCTCTTTCAATGTAAGCTGCGAAATGATGAATAATATGGCTGGAGATTTTAATGGATATTTAATCGTCTGATGGTGGGAGTATGTATGGTATCAGGGATGCTGGAGAGACGGAGGACAAAGCGGACGACCGGTTAATGGGTCGAATTAGACATACTAGAAGTGTTTATAAGGGAGTCGCTATTTAAAGATTCAACCTTGACGTCAAAAAGTCTACACCCCCTCATTGTGTTAATTCTTGGTATTGACGAATCTGTCGACAAATCGTGAAAACATATGTAATAAAATCCACGTCGGATTGTCCCCAGGCTTCTGTTTTATTTGAGGTAATTAAAATATTATCATGTCAGTTTTTACCGTTGCGTTTTCTCGGATAAAGACATGAACAGAACTATTAACTTGCGAAGAACAAGGCGTTTAGTAGCATGTTGATTCGTTGTATTGACAAAACATTATGTACCGAGGGTTTCTAAAATAAGTAGTACAAATGCAAAGTAAGGAAGCACATTTTCTGAAATTTAGTTTGTGATGCACAAAGCCAATCAAAATATATATTTACTGCTCCATATGAATATATCGTCATCTGACGTCTCATCAGAGGTACTAAGGTCACAAGAATGCAAATACACATCGAAAGAGTTTTAACACAAATGTAGAAATACGGAAAAGTGGGGGAAATTCCTATTTATCACATAACTGATTGTCATAGATATGGTATAACACATGTGTAATAAAACCTAAAGATGTTGTGATTGGTCAAAACTGTGGGAACATATTCCTACGCCACTACAGATGCTACTTTTATTTACAACATTATATGATACCTTTATTGTTATTTTAAATGAATTCGATTTACTATTTTTTGTTATTTTTATTTTTTATTGCATGTAAAACTGTTCATAATTGAAAAAAGAAAACAAATCTTAAACTACTTTTCACTGCGCGAAACGACAGCATTATAATCACAGTACTTTGGTTTTGACCAATATAGAGTCTGCTGATAACGTTATTGTGTCCCAATTTATGAATGTTTTCTGATAAATACGATCTTACATTCGTGTCCATGTGGTGATATTCAATTTATTAAACTCGTTCAATACTTTTATATGACACTCGCCTAAACTCTCGTGTCATATCAAATTATTGAACTTGTTTAATAACTTAAATATAGCATGTACACTCATGTAAGATCCTCTATTTACCGCTTTACTACGCTACAAGATAACTAAGTTTGGCTAGAATAAAGCTACAATTCACGAGCAGACACCCTTTTTTAATTGGCTTCCTTTGCTCGGTTGTTGTTCTGCAGTACTTATGTAATTATTGACATGATCCTGTCGTCTGCTATGTGAGATAAGGACGTTTCCTGTTAGTATCACTCCTCAACTATGCAATTGTGAATTATGTCAGTGTTTAGTTATATATCCAGGTCAAGGGTATATTTTGTGATGCCGTTGTACGTTTAGGTATGTGATAATTATGACATAAGGGTAAATAATGATAAAAAAACCCGGAAGGGATTTGATACATGGAATGTGGTGTACAATAACAAATCTTAAAAGTGTCTAATCACAAACAATAGTCTTCAATTGTGGCAGGTCGCCGTGAAACTTATAAGGTCTTTCCATTACACTTAGTACTCAAATATAGTAACATGGCAATAAGGAAATACAGCAAGAGTTTTGATGTATGGAAACCTGAGCATGTCAAGGGATGGCTATGATCGTCTGAACACAAGCAATGGTTTTCAATAGTTGTTTGATGCATAGAAAGTATAGAAACTTATTTATCCCATGACTAGTGTAAAATATTTCTCCCCTTCCGAAGCATTTGATGAACTTGTTGGTATTGATACAAAGTGTATGTACAGTAACCCGCATGTGGATAGCCATCCGGGTGTGATCTTATTCAACAGACTTTTCAGTTTGAAATAAGAATGTTTTGCGCTCGAACCTTCCGTTATGACGTCATGTTCATAACAATAGTTTCCCGGCCTGAACTAGGAATCGTGTATTTCCAAGAGTAATATGATTTTCTAAATGTTGTATGTACGATACGGGAGAAAAAATCCAAACACGTGATGACTGATTATAAGGTTTATTGAAAGCTCATAATTTAATGTTTAACTCGCAAAAGTACACCTGGTTAACCTCGTGTATTTATATAATTTAAAAAAAACAATGCAAGTTATAAGAATGGAATGAATATTTAATGTGATAGTGTATATGTAGTCAGTGTAACGATGATACCCCTATTATGGATTCTATTCTCTGTACTGTTTTATTATCTCATCAATATAAGCATTGTGTATATGTTTCGGTTACATTGGCTGTGGAATAAGTAATAGTTTCATTAGATTTGAGCAGTAAACGGGGAAATGTTTATGGCAGAGACAACATACAATGCTGCATTCCCATGGGAATTTAAACAACATTGATGTTATTATGTTAGAAAAAATCTACATGACCAATTAATTTGATTATATCAATTTAACTTATACCTTTACCTGATGATTTTGCTATAAATCACAAGTCTTTAAACTTAAAATCAACACAGTGTGCATATGCTTAATATGTTGTTGCAATTCTGCTGCTGGTCACTTGGCTTTTAAACCTATGTCGGTTCTGTTCCAGGCAAATATAACGTGAGAACATTCGATACCGCCAACTGAATTTCACATTCCGAACTTTGAATATAATTACAAGCTGAATAAAACATAGGTATTCCTTCAGTGCGAAACCATATGATGTATAAGCAGTTTAATAGTTTATGCTGCATAGCAAATCTGGAAAAATATCATTCAAATTGTTATTCTGATTACATACAATACTCGGAATGATTCAATTGTAGCCAATCATAGTTGATTCTAATAACGTCTATGCTAACGTTTCGATAGGACAATAAGAATAAATACATTCAATATTGTTTCCTGTAGCAGAACTAGAACCTTGATTATTTTCAAAGATATTGTATATGGGGAAGCATTTCGAAAAGTACATTCGTCTAAAGGAACTATGGCATGACTTTAGCTCGTTATCTTGCCCAACCTATCATAACCTCTACCACAAGGACGACTGCTTATGAGCGTTTCTCACATGTTCCAGAATATATGGCCTCGTATCCGGAACCAATATTATATTCATTCTGTCACCATGCAACGTACTCTCTCTCGTGACTGCTTGAACATGATCTATGGGATCACCCACAGTCGACTCTCCATGGCGGAAAGAGCTCTATGATTGGATTTCTCCCCGTTTTATGGAAATAATGAGCCATGATTTACTTGTAGAGCATAGGAGTTCATGACCCTGTATAAGATGATGGGTACCAAATGAAGCTTGAAACGCTGCTCTCAAAACAGAACCACGTGTTCAGGGACGCTTACTTACAGGTTTTTTTATGGATGTGTGTCATGCGATGTGATTTTTGTACTCTCTAAAACGTTAAGCAAATGGCATACCACTTCAGTGTTCACATCACTGTATGAGCGCTTACCGACAGTCGTGTCTTGTTAAAGGCAATATCTTTTGTTTATACAGATCAGTTTTCATTATTAAATTACTGTGGTAACGGAATAATACAAACCGTTCTTATATTTCGCCAAATAAGTGAAATTGAGGAACACCAGAGACTCTGGATTTTGGCTTTAGTATAATTGGTCCGATGACTAATTTCGAAAGGGTCAAGTAATTTACATGTATTTTACCACTGATATTGATCTACAACTTACAGACATGGTTAAATACAAACCGATCTTATCTTTTTGTCATTCAGAATATGTGACACACCATGCAGACGGTTTCATACTTGGTCAAATTTCATTTGAGGGGAAACTGACACGGTTATGTTTCACTAGTTAATGGTATGCACGTGTTCACTTAACTTACAAAAAACGTTTTACGACCCTGGTAATACAACTCTTATTGCAATACAATAGTAATTATGTATCTAATTCTACTCTAGAGCATGCATAACACTCGACCAATTTAGAGACTAAGTACACGTTTAATATTTGAAATAAAGAAGAACAAGAAGCTGCAGTGTTAGGTATACACCTTGGGATGAAACATACGACTCCGTTTCAAGAAATTTCATTCAAGCATATCATAATGATGAAAAAAAAATCAAGAGGGATTACAGACAAAGTATGTAAGGTAGAAGTCAGAACTCATAGGTAAGTTCCTCTGTCACTTTCTTATAGTAAGCTTCTCTTGTAGTTCGTTTGCATTAGCGAATGCGTTTCAGTGGGGGGATATACAAAATCCGGATTTTCTGCCAGGAAGTAATTCAACATACCAGAATGTATATGCTGTATGTTATTCCAAACATCGAATCTTTCATTTTTTTCTCTCTACTATAACAAATTTATTTTGTTCCCTAGCGCCTTCCATGTCAAAACCTCAATTTTGGCTAAAGTGTTGAACGTTAGCCAAAATAAGGAAGGTACCGGGATCTGTCCCCAGTGGCAACAATAGTTTCTCCGTTGTCAGTATAAGGCGATCAGGAAGAATGCTGTGCTAAGTGTCTTCGGCATGGTATTTCAGCGAGGTAGCACTATAAATTCGGCATCAGATCCGCGCTATCGCAAGGAGGCAAATACACCAACATACACCGCCTCCGGTACACATATACACAAACACGCAAACACAATACACGCGGATGCACGTCTTTAGATAGCCCTCAATAATAATTGCATTTTAAGCAGAATAAAACCAAACTTGACCAAACTAATTGCAACTCTTACATTTCGTTGGTATCTGAATAACATCTCTGATTAGCTCGATGTCAGAATCAGGTTCCCAGATAGGATTCCATGGCTCATTTAATAGGTCCAAAGAAATAAGTGCTGTCGTACTGCAGAACGTCCCCATTATTTGTTATGTAGCCATTTTATCAAATGTCACCGCTGTTATATGATCTTAGCTGTTGCGAAGGCCTCAAACTTTGAACAAACAAACACCCACTGCTGTTAAACAAATTAATACCGACATGGGGTTGGTTAAGTGACCTCATTTAAAGTTTATGTATTGGGTACATTCATGTGCATGATTGTATAAATGGACTGTCATTCAACATACGGTAAACACGTATGTTACGTCATTTGCTCTATTGGTGGTGTTGTTTCAACTTCATGTATCAATGCATTACTCGGCATTAAACCGTTCCGGTGACGTCACAAAAACAGCATCATGTGATAAATAAACCTGACAAAACAAGTTTGAAGTACAATCATTTAATACTTTGGTATTTCAGATACAATGTACATAAAAAATAAATAATGTGACAAAATTGTTCAATTTCCACATTTACCGTAAATGCCGTGTAGACAAGGTCGATGGGAGCAAGCCATTACTCGCTATATTAGCATTCGTAACGTAGTGGGTGACGTCACGCCACATTGTTAACCCTTTGTTGGGATGCGGGACCTCAAACGGAGGAAAATGGATTTTATTCTTTGTTAGTGTTACATATTATTGTACATTGACCACACTTACCAAATGTGGGTTTCACAAGTGCTAATGTTGTATTGTGTGCGAGTTTTATTTACATGTGTTTTACCCATATACATTGCACAGAATTCGTAAACATAAATAGCTTCATTCTTTTCTTAATGCATTATAATATAAGTATTAAGGGATGACAATACAACGTTGTACATCCTCCTGGCGGTCTAATTCAACGGGCGGATTAGTGCAGATTAAGTTGCCTCTCCTCTAGCTTGTATGTGTCCTGGCTTCGTTTTAACTTTTGCAAAGTACAATTTACCTGACACACAACCCGCCACATTACCGAATCATCACATATACAAACACATTAAACCGAACATTTCAGTCTATGAAAACGTCGTGCTATACACAACACGTAATTTTCATCAGCTGACATGTATTTTTGATAATTTGATTAGGGGTTTTCTTCAATACAGGTGAGTCAAAACTAAGCCAATCTTGATGAGGCGGTTTACAGTTTTTCGTCATGCTAATTAAGTTAGCATTATGTTAATTAAGTTGATGAACGAAGATACCAAAGCAATAACATGAATGATTTTTTGTAAAGTTATCAAAGATGTTATTGACATTATCAGAAAAATATGATTAACTCATCACATCCGGACGTACTTCTGTCGATTTTAAAGAGAACCCCTTTCAGTTTCTAAACGGCAAAAAAAATCATATCACTTATCAAACATGACTAATTCATAAGGAATTGACGTTAAGAGACTGACAAATTAGGCCCACATTTTCATGACCAAATAAAGATATGAAATTCTGACTAATGAGACTGCTACAGAAGTTGATATGATTATTATGAGTCATAATCTGAGAGGAATAACACAAATGTAAGTATATACATAAGTACTTACCACCTATACTTACCTCTTACCCAGGGCATAGGACAAGGACACTGTAAGAAATATAAATATAATGCGATATAATACTAAATATCTCAGTCAAGGTCAACAATTTCGAGTTCTAAATTAACTACTGACAAAAGCTTATGTGCACAAGACTGTCCGTATTTACCTGCCAACCGTATCCTTTACCCTATTGAACATGATACTGGTATTCTGGTTTTTGTATAAACTTAATTATTGATAGTTTGTTGATTACTGCCGTAATTACTATGCGATTCATTTAATGGTTAAAAATATCATAACAGCATTGCCAAACAATGTATTTTTGAAAACGAGTGTCAAAAAGTGTGATCACTTGGACGTTTTCTTATGAGTTTCAAACTACCAGATGAGGAGCGCAAGGGAGGGGGAGCTAATAGAAAAGTGTAGCTGTAAAGTTCTTTACAAATAAAGGGCCGGTAACTGGCTTAGAAGTAGAATAGTCACCTTTTACACCACACGACTGTGTTAAGTAAGCCGCCCGTTCTACAGCGTCGTGAGTATTAAATCCGCAAACCTACTGATGGCGACATTTTGTGTTCTTATAATATAACTAGCTACAGCACCCAAGAGGAAAGTTAATTGGTTTGACATCATTACAGCACTGTGGAGGTCTTTAATCGCTGTGCGTGTTGGAGGTGGTAATATTTGTAACAGCTCCGGGCGACATCAAAGCTTACCTCGTTTAAAGGTTACGTCACACGCTACTTACCCTACTTTCCACCTATATTGTGCAGTTCGGCGGATTAAATATATTTCAGGGTTTGACGTGCCTGCCAAAGCTAGGTAATACGAAGACAGTTGCGTAGGTAGACACTGTCAGAAAGGAAGAGTAGGTCGTAGAGAGAAAAAAAGTGCACCCAAAGTGTTAGTTTAAACTTGTATTGTCAATATCTTGCAGTAATACAAATAATATACAAAATACTAGGATTCGGAAACAAGTACATGGTACATATATCAATTCATCTCCTTACATTCATTTAGCAGCGATAGGACGGCAGTGACTGTTGGTGCATTAATAATTAAAGAAAATTAAGTGGAGGAGTGCAAGAGAAGTAGCTGGAAGTAGCGAAGGAAGCCTTATTGCTTACGTTGCTTCATGCATTCTACTATATGAGACAGATCATGTGAATTCACTCAACTCTTTGTTGAGATACGGGACCTCAAACGGAGAAAAATGGATTTTATTATTTGGTAGTGTTAAATATTATTGTACAATGATCACAATTACCAAATGTGGGCTTCACAAGTGCTAATGTTGTTTTGTTTGCGAGTAGTATTTACATGTGTTTTACCCATACACATTGCACATAATTTGTAAACATAAATAGCTTTTTTCTTTTCTTAATACGTTATAATGTAAACATTAAGGGGTGACAATACAACGTTGTATATCCTCCTGGTGGTCTGATTAAACGATCTGATTAGTGCAGATTAAGTTCCCTCTCCTCAAGCTTGTATGGGTCCTGGCTTCGTTTCAACTTTTGCAAAGTACAAGAGTCTAATGGCGTACAATTTACCTGACACACAACCCGACACATTACCGAATCATCACATATACAAACACATTTAACCGAACATTTCAGTCTATGAAAACGTCGTGTTATACACAATGCGTAATTTTCATCAGCTGACATTGAGAGAAAAAATTAGGCTGTGAAAGGGGTTTTCTTCAATACAGGTGAGTTAAACCTAAGAAAATCTTGATGAGGCGGGGTTACAGTTTTTCGGCATGTAAACTAAGTTAGCATTATGTTAATTAAGTTGATGAACGAAGATACCAAAGCAATAACATATATTTATTTTTTCAAAGTTATCAAAGATTTTATTTACATATGCAGAAATATCGGATAAACTCATCGAATCCGGACGTACTTCTGTCGATTTCAAAGTGAACCCCTTTCAGTTTCTAAACGGCAAAAAAATCATATCACTTATCAAACATGACTAATTCATAAGGAATTGACGTTAAGAGACTGACAAATTAGGCCCACATTTTCATGACCAAATAAAAATATGAAATTCTGACTAATGAGACTGCTACAGAAGTTGATATGATTAGTATGAGTCATAATCTGAGAGGAATAACGCAGATGTAAGTATATACATAAGTACTTACCACACATACTTACCTCTTATCCAGGGCATAGGACAAGGACTGGCTACCCCTGTTGATGTCAAGTGGTCGCAGCAGACATGCCATTAACTTTATCACAGTTTACTGTTGATCAAGATAAAACGGATATATGACATCACATATGCATAAATCCAAGACGCTGTATGAAATATAAATATAATGCGATATCATATTAAATATATAAGTCAAGATCAACTGTTTCCAGTTCCACGTTAACTACTGGCAAAAGCTTATGTGCACAAGACTGTCCGTATGTACCTGCCAACCGTAGCATTTACCCTATTGAACGTGATACTGGTATTCTGGTTTTTGTATAGATTTAATTATTGATAGTATGTTGATTACTGCCGAAATTACTATGCGATTCATTCAATAGTTGCAAATATCATAACAGCATTGCCAAACAAAAAAAGCGTTTAGGTTTTTGAATTTGTTTATTTTTGAAATCGAGTGTCAAAAAATGTTTTCACTTGGACGTCTGCTTATGAGTTTCAAACTACCAGATGAGGAGCGCAAGGGAGGGGGAGCTAATAAAAGTTTTAACTGTAAAGTTCTTTACAAATAAAGGGCCGGTAACTGGCTTAGAAGTAGAATAGTCACCTTTTACACCACACGACTGTAAGCCGCCCGTTCTACAGCGTCGTGAATATTACATCCGCAAACCTACTGATGGCGACATTTTCGTATTCTTTTAATATGATTAGCTACAGCACCTAAGAGGAAAGTTAATTGGGTTGACGTCATTTCAGCACTGCGGAGGTCTTTCATCGCCATGCGTGTTGGAGGTGGTAATATTTGTAACAGCTCCGGGCGACTTTACAGCTTACCTCGTTTAAAGGTTACGTCACACACTACGTACCCTACTTGTCTACTTTATTGTGCAGGTCGGTAAATATATTTCAGGGTTTGAAGTGCCAGCCAAAGCAAGGTCATATCACGCATATGAAGAGAGTTGCATAGAGAGACACTGTCAGAAAGGGAGCGTAGGTCGGAGAGGGGGGAAAAGAAAGTATGCCCAAAGTGTTAGTTTAAACTTTTATTGTCAATATCTTGCCTTAATACAAATAATATACATAATACAAGGTTTCGGAAACACGTACATGGTACTTATATCAATTCATCTCATTACATTCATTTAGCAGCGATAGGACGGCAGTGACTGTTGGTGCATTAATAATTAAAGAAAATTAAGTGGAGGAGTGCAAGAGAAGTAGCTGGAAGAAGCGAAGGAAGACTTATTGCTTACGTTGCTTCATGCATTCTACTATAAGCAGTGAGACAGATCATGTGTATTCTTTACTCATCTGTTACTTAGCTGTTAGCTGGATCTTGAAACAGTTATAAAATACCTAAAATCACATATTATTAGGACATAGAAAATAAGACAGTTTTCTGACAGTAACCGTGTATGTTATACTTACTGTTAATAATTTCTACTGAAAATTTTGTTTACAATGAAGTAATGTTTGTCTCTAAGAATTCGCCTTTTGAACATTATTTGTTTTTAAGCAAATCATTGACGAAGCTTACTAGGAGATAATATACCAATAGTTTGTTATAAACGTGCATTATCGGTACTGTAGCCATGAAGTTTATAGATACTTGTAGCCCAATGTTCCTGAAGTCAATTCGCATTGATAAGGCACGTCCTGGTATATAAAAGGTGATTCCCAGCTGCATTTCAGCATTATAATCAATGTTTGTACTGTTATCACTCAACATGGCTAAACCAAATACAGACTATGATATTTCGGGATGTTTTTTACATTTCTATATGCTTAAAAATACATTTGAAGGGGTTGATGTAAGCCACACCAGGCCATGATGTTTACATGTCTTGATAAAAGTCCTGCTAACGTCAAAATAGGAAAAAAAATAGGATTTACCCGTTTTTTTGTTACATTCGCCGGTAGATATACGCATATGTTACAAAATTCAATTAACCGCATACTTATAGTTACAGGTGGAGGCTAAATAGAAAGCCTAGTTAATCGCAAAAATATAGTTTTATCAAACAATTATATCTTTTTAATTGGTTTTATTTTTTTTATAAATTAATCTGGAGATCTTTATGGACACTGGTGAAATGTTCCCTATCGGCTGCGGTTTACTTTTTTGACGTTTTCTTCAGCAACGACTACATGGACAATGATGACGGCGACTAAAAACAAACCGATGATGACAACGATGACGATACGAGGAGCAGGACGACGACGATGATGACGGTGTTTGCTGTAGCGGGTGTGACGATCATTACGATTTGATGGTGATGATGATGATTAAACATAAAGTATATCCTCGAGGTGAAAGTCAATACGGTTGGTTTACTAGGTGAGTAAACGGTCAATCGCCCCACAAAGGTAATACAATAACTGTAAGTAAGTAGGAGTGAATGAGGCTGCACATTCTCCCACACATTAGCGAGCACGGGGCTCGTTAACCATGTAACCGACCCCTACTAACCGCCCATTACCTAGTTATACGGGACCATCGCCAACACAGGCAAGAACAAATTAATTTGGCTACATGTCGAAAATTACAGGAATGGCTCGCTTAATGGAGTCAGTAATGAGAGGTTGTCAGCCGGGTACAGAAGAAGGTCGACCATTTATACCTGTGAGATTTATGACATTCGTTTGCGGTAATGGACAGGCCGCTTGTAGTACGTCAGGTATGTAATAAGTATCAAACTTTAAATGACCAAAAAGCTTTTGTTACTTCACAACACGTCTTGACTCAGGTGCGAATCTTTGTGTACCTGTCAAAGATGAGGTGATAAAGTTTACCTGTGGGTCATTACTGTCACCCATGGTTAGCTCCTCCTATGGGAACACCTGTACGACAGGTATGCTCGAACTGGACCCACTCTATTTGACCAATACTTGTCTGTTTTGTCCGAGCGTGCTTTATGTCACATCGACCATATTGGCGTATAGATCGTCTTACCATCGAAATATAATATAGTCCACAACGCCATTGAAACTCGGAAAATTTATGAACACCTCACATACATACTTTCCTTTCCCGCCATTTATTCTTTGAAAGAGTGTCACAAAGTTAGTCTAATGACCCACGATTTAACAATGTGTTGCCATCCTCATGTTGTTATGATTTATCGGCGAGTTATACCACAAATAACCAAGTGTACGTGCGGCACATGCTCTTTAGTTGGTGACGTGCACCTGTGAAATTGTCCGTGAGACTCCCCACTTCACATGTTTTCAATTTTCACAAATGCAGCAATAAATCGTTTTGAAATTTAAATAAATGGCATCAATTCCCGGGAAAATATTTGACGTACAGGTAAACGTACATATTTTTCTAGTTTGTCATGGAGTTAGCGTCGTTCAATATGCGATATGGTGCACTAGAAAGAGCACGAGATCGACGGGTTGGTCAGGAGTGCTAACACCCTATTACTACAACTTGTTGCAAACTTGTAATTGGTAATTGCTCGTTATTTGTACCACGTGGCATTGAGGTTATTGAAAATAAACGATGAATCTTTATCATCTTTGAAGAAATACGTAGCTAGGCCGACATTAATATTGTACATTCGGAGAACCTCTGTCGTTTCTCAAAAAGAAGAAATCATTCGAAAGGTACGGGTTATTCCAATTGCACTTTCGAAAATCATTAGCTGATTTTCAAAAATGACAATTATAATATGAGGTACGAAAAATGGGTGATTTGCTCCAAACTCATGATTTTTCATTAAAAGAGTAGAAACTAGATATATAAGAAATATGAAACGAGATCCTCCGAGAGCCAAAACGTCGGACCTATGTAGTGGAGTGTCCGTCACATCAATAGAGTCAACGTTAAGTGGCTCTCGTGGTGTGCCTCACAGAGGTCGTAGTAAAATGTGTACATGGCCGGAAATGTAGGACACCATGGTAAAACAGCCGTATTACCCACTGCCTCTTTCATCTCCGCAATAATGACGGAAGCCAGAGTACGTTAATAACATAAACAGCTGACGGAACCGCAATCTCCGGAATACACATAAATGTAGGTCGACGTTGTTTTTCTCCAGCAGTTTTATTAATTTCGTTTTTATCGCTTATGTGTTTTGTTTGATATCCTTATCTACTAATGATCTACCCAGCATGAAAATAAAGGTCCTCTCGACAAATCAAAGGCTGACAGAGGACGAGCTAGCACGTAATTGGTGCCGGCGTAAGTATGCTCAGGTAGGGTTCGGTGCGACCGACAAAGTCAAGGACACCCTAACTAGTTCTACTTAACAACCAGAATCTGAGTTTCTGTGTATGGTGTGGTGTAAATTGTAAAACACGCAACAAGAGGGGAAAACCCAGAGATTGCGTAGATTTGTCATTTCTCTTTTCCCCCACATCAAATATCAATAGGCCAAAAAAACGTAGTGGAGATTGATCTGACAACACGGAACGCTAGTGGTAAAGGAGTAGAAACACTGTAAAATACCTAAATGTAGAATTCGGTGGCAAATATTGTCCGTGAGAAATGGCTTTACACTGCACTCTGTGACAGTTGAAATGTAAACTTCACATAAAGCATTCTATATTTACTCAAAATTTACACAAACGTCGCCCAGCAATGTCAAACATGGTATGTAAACATGAAAATCTGCGGGGGCAAATAATTTTTTAAATATAAAACATACCAGTTCTCACATTACCCTTTTAGCAAATTCACGCGATGTGAAATGCGTCCGCCAACAATATGATAACATACTGACGAGGGAATAAATGCCGATATGGAAATGTCATAATGTATTGCTGATGCTATTTAACATTCAAATTGAATGACCTGCAACCAAATGCTGTACCTGGTCCCCTTCAAACGTATAACTTCAGTCAACACTTCCGATTTATATTCCGTATTTTCTCTTCCTTAACCAAGGTTATCTCGTCCTCTTAATTCGTTTTTACAGCGCAAACCCCAATTATATCAGTAAGTATATATTAGTACAGTTAAACCGAAGTAATTCCAAATACACTAGCCTGAGACAAAGAATCCTGCAATTCACTTGAAGACTATTGTACGGTAATATCCGCAGAACGCACTGCTTAAACAGACCAGTTCGACCTGAGGGAGCTACAGTTAGCCATACCCTCTCCATTTCCTTCTAATTTCTTCAAATTTGTTAAGGTTAAATTCATCATATATATTTGTACACTCAAAGTCGTGTTCTGCAGATAAATAATTGCAGAGTTATTGCCCTTTGTATGCTTTCTAAGCTTTCATCAATATCCGGTTTTATATGGTCTAAGGACATTTCGGGATGTACATATGGATCCAATATATTGTCCTGATAGTTGTATACAGAGTTATTGCCCTTTGTATGATTGCATCGAATTTTCTCTAAAACAATCATTAAGTTTCTGACTGATTTGGTTGGTCATATCTTTGAGCAAGATCCTTTACTCTGCTTGTTCTAGTCTACACAGCTGTAAATGAGTACGTGGTTGGGAAGTGCTAGAATTGTTGAAAGCGCCGAAATGGCAGCTCCGGCTAAATGCTCCCCAGGGAGTTGAGAAAGGTATTGGCTGGTAGCAAAGGCCCTATAACCACGGATAATAATTTGTGAACCGCTTTGAGACGACCTACGAACTTGGTTGTGATAAAGCGGTATATAAGAACCTCGAATTATATTATTATTATTTTTGTTGGCTCTACCTCGATAATCTACAAATCTGCAATTGGCATTTTCCCTTTCCGCTCTGATAGTTTTATATATATTGTTTAACAAAATTCACAAAACAAAAATGCAAGGATGGTCGTACTACGTACCCGTGCTTTAGCCTTGGTTTGTTCTTGTATGACTCGACCGCGCTCTGGGTGGTTTAACCGTTTCCTCCCTTGCCACGCCTTTTTATACGGAGAACGAAAAACGTGCGTTAAAGGTTTCATAACACACTCTTATCCCCCTCGACAGGATATGACTCTCTGACAGCCTGTTTGATTTATCAGCTTCCCCGAGACGTGTGTGTACTAATGCATATAAATATAATTATGGAACGGAGTGTCCTTTTATCACCGGAAATATAAACAATTCATAAACTTCCACAAACAGAATGAATTCACTAGCATTCGAAACACATTATCATGTTTCAAAATGTAACTCAAACTAGCTTTCATCATTTCTCATGCATACTAGAATTACCTTCAAAATTTGAAACACATTGAGCGAAAATTTTGCAACAGTTCTTTCTTATTTGTGTATTTGTGCCCTTTAGATAAGCTAGTGAATCTAATTACTTGTATATATAAAAGGATGCTTGTTACGGTCTCAACATCAGTTACAGACTCCGAACACAACGTCTACTTTCACAGGTTCCCCTCGGATAATACACACACAAGGAAACGCGTGTGGTAAATTCCCTGTGACAATTCTCATTGCTTTTTAAGTATAATTTAATGATCTGTAAAATCTGGCGCTTGTCCAGACCCGTAAGGTCCAGTATGGGTCAAATACATGCTGGTCCAGCCAAAAATCGGAGAGTGACCACCCATACGTGCATGACGCACATCTGGTAATGGTCAGAGTTTATGGGTTTGAAATTGTCTGTGACCATCTGGAAATCGTCAATCCCTGGTTAAAGTAATTCTCTATTTTTTTTAAAACATCGCGATATGTTTAAACTGGTGTTCGAGTACTTCAGCCACGCCCCCGTTTCCTTCGTTGCATTTAAATGGCTCATGATTGTATATATCAACATTCGATGTAAACACGTCACTTGTGGTGGAGGTGTGGATTATTCTACACGCAGAAATCATCCGAAATTACAAATATGGCTTTTGGGTCATAAATAAATTAGCTGACATTTTCAATAGCTTGAACTTAAATTTGCTTTTGTGTGTTTGGAGCACGTACAACAAAATTATTTAACGTGAAAGAGAATATAAGCGGAAGTCATGATTTGAGTTTTGTGGCAATCGTTAATAGTAATCTTGGTTTGTGTATATTTAAAGGATGAAATGTCATGGTCGCACGGACATACATGTAATAAACAAGTCATACCGTGTATATCATTTTGATACCCATAAAACTGCGTTGGTTCCACTTACTGTTTGATACTAGGTTATTAGTATTTGACGCCAGTAAGGTACCAAACAAACGAAACGTCTTTATTAGTCGTGTGGCCCCGAACGCCAATTCCCAAATTGTATTACATGTATTGACACTGCTACATAAACGTGAATTTTGGAGTCAGAAGACTTAAAGTAATGACACATTTGAATTTTACTCAATGTGCAGACTAATACACAAAACACATCTGTTATATCATTGTGCTTTCTATCTTCAGTATATGTTTTCATATTTTACTTCTTGTGTTCTGTTGGTATATGTTTTTATGCTTTCTGCGGGTGCAGTTAAGGAATGGAATTCAGAAATTGTATGCTTCTTGTCTCAAAATCCTAATTTCATAATAATTGAAGTAAGTCTTTATTTTGATATCTTCTAAATACATCCAATTTTTTTAATTGGAACCAACGATGTCACGCGAACTCCTAAGAGTAATAAATTGGTTCATTAAAAGCAAAAATTGGCAAGAACAAATTTCCTGTCACACACCCAATTCCAAGACCTATTGAATGGAAAACGATCCTGTAACTCGTTAACAATCGTTCCGGAGAAATTAACGCTAGGAAGTGTTAAATGTTTGATAACATGACGATAACGACTGACATTTTAATGGACTGGACACGTGATGGTGAATAATCTGACCAGTCCAAATGACCAATGTCCATATACCCACCGCACACCTTTTCCGAAGTGTTAACGCCACGTGGAAAATACGCGCGAAATGAGAACAACCTTGTGCGATAAAAAATCCCGCCTTCTTAATTCAATTAATCACTAACTATGCAAGAGAGTCCATTTACACGAACTCCTGTAAGCTTTTGATCACATAGTGACACTTACCATTGTCCGAAAGTGACCATGAAGATGACACCGGCTATCAATGTCGGACCAACGTGTCCGTGATCTCTAATAGACAATACCCGTCATTCGGCCACTGGTCAGCCCGAACTAGACCTTGGCATTTGTTGTCCGGACTTGACATGTTCTACTTGAAATAGATGGGTATACTTAACATGTTTAGGAGATGTGAAATATTTAAATGTATACGGTGAGGGCGTTCTCGAGTGTGATTAATGGAGTGGTAGAATGTGATGTATATTTCCCAGCTTGTGTACAGAATTAGGTTGGAGAAGAATTTACAATGCTTCTCCATTTAATTAAAGGGGCATTTTCTGCATATACAACAAAACCCTAATTTGCATTACCAACGCGTCGCATGCCCTACAAACACCTCCTTGACCTTGACTAAGTGTACCCTTTGTTAAAAGGAAGTGTGTCGGATTTTGTGTTGTTTCTTTTTAGATATATATTTGATAATATATTTATCATCTTATAAATGTCTTATTGTTCAGCTCAATATCAATCAAATTGACATACGTTACTCCAAATACATTGTATATACTACCGGTTCATTTTTCCTAGCATTTTCTCTTGATAACCGCATATCTCGAGTTCCTGTACTTTCAAGAATCACAGATTTTACTTGCATGAACAATAACAAAATCGCGAGTGTAATTGTTATAAGAAATCTACTACTGTGTTACGCATCCTCGGGAATCGCCTTTATAAGCCAGAAACGTACCAGTGTTCTTAGTTCATATTCGTAATATTGTCAATTTGCAGTTAATCAGTTTGTACGGAGTTGGTCCAATTTGACGTTTGTTTTATCTGGCACATTTGTGTCTCGTTATGGAGCTACATACTGTAATATGATCCACTTGTGTAGACCTTTCTTCTATTTTTATGCTCAGACAATACAAATCCTTTTGTATACATAACATACTGGGACGCGCGTACGCTATTAGACATGTGTTTTTCATATGCGGGCCGCGTCCTTTGTTTCTGAGGCTCCAATAATTACTGTTGGATGTTGGGCATGCCTTTGAAGATATCTCCACAATGTAAAAAAAATTGCAAACGTTAAAAGCAGTACGTCTCTAGCAATCAGAATTACACGCTAGAAAAAGTAAAAGCTGAGGTTTCTTTAAAATACCTCCAACATTGAAGAGTTCGACCTTCTCCACATTTCACGCTATTTTCGAAGTACGCTTATTTTGCCTATGTTAATTCTGGGTATGATTGGGGGGCCTGTAAATGTCGGAGATGGTTGCCGTCTGTTTAAGAAGGGACAGCCGGAGTGTGTTCGCCAGTTCGCTGATATCTTCATAGCGACCATATTTTTCTAATTGTAAATTACCCAACAGCTGGTTCCGGTCTCCGGCGTGTGCCTCGCGTGATAGCTTTGTTTTGATTGTCCAATCACCAAAACCTTACTTCCTTCCCGTCTGTAAGTAATACATACAAATCATCCCTCATTGACGGCAGCTTGGAATCATTTCCATTAAATTTGTGTGTTTTAAGTTAAGCCGGGTTCTTTCGTTTAATTGAATTCGTTTATTTTTTTATGGAGGAAATTTACTACTACCGGTTTCACCGGAAAATGGACTGCGTTACTACTCGTACGTAACCGTTTGTTACCTGATGCGATATGCATTTGTAGTAAACCAAATTGAGCAATATAATTTGAGAAACGTATATGATGCGACCGTTTCCAGCCATGCTACCGCTATCGTGAACTGTCTCCGGTAAAAAGAATAGGGACGAACACGTGCAGAAATTGGTTGTGAATTTCCGGCACGCCTACACAATGTTACATCAAAATAAAAAGTCCAGCTATGTAAAAAGAAAAAAGATTTAAAATATCTTGATCACACATGAGCATTTCCTTTATCAAAACAAAACGTCCAAAACACCAATCGAGTACAAAAAATGTGACATTTGCCGAAACCAAAAAATGCCTACAGTCTAGATTGATAGATAGGAGATGGTATCTGCGCCATTGTGTAGCGGCATACTGTATCCCGTTGTTCGGAAAACAGGAGAAAACGGCATTTCTCTTGTCTGATCGTCCTTGTAGACAATCCGTATCGTAAAAAAATCAGAAGGTGACCTCTCGTGAGTTTTCCCCCTCCTTAACCCCTTCCTTCCCCATGGCCCCATAATTACCTTCAGTCCCCACCCTCAACCCAAAACCATGCTTCCCTTACCCTGTCTCTCCCTGTCCCCTTCAGAGGCCTTTTCTCGGTTCTCTAAGAGTAATATGTGTGTGGTTTATAAACCCTGTTTGCCGGGTGACGTATACAATTACCCATGACATTTAAGATTACGATAGTTAACAGAAAGGCTGATCCCCCCAATCTAGAATTAAAGCCGTGTCAAGTGAAATTGTTTGCTACCAAATGACTTCTGGGTTTTTGTGTAATGTACCTAATTCACCTCGCTGAACCTTGGGAGTGGGATCGAGTTTACAGCTTATGTGTAATTCTAAAAATGTTTTGTGATAAACACTGATTATAGAAATGAGTTAAATTCATTTCTACTGAATAAATATCTATTCTAAGATTGAATTCTATTTTGAATGATTGCTGATAGTACTAAGGCACAAACTGATCCCTTTACGCCCTCGCGATAAAGACACATGCATCTAGGTCGATGTAAACAACTGTTTAGTCCCGTAATATAACAATTAACAACGCGAACATAGCAAGACACCTATCATGGTTGGAGGGAATTTAAGACCGCACATTTCTGTCCGTAAATCAGTCTTTTGATATCAAGTATCACTGATCAATAAGCCGTTACTTTCGGTAAAACGGTAAAAGTACCAAAATTAAAAAAAACGTGTCAGTTTATTAAAAGTGAATATTTAAAATGGACAGACCACACGTTTCAATCTGAGGTTAGATGTAGAAAGACTGGGTTTCCAGGCCTTGACTTCGATGCTTACGATTTTTAACCTGAAAAAGAACGTAACGGTAAATAATAATTAATACTAAAATCATTATTAACACTCAAGTAAATAGCACTAACAATAAATCAATTAAAATTAAAACTTAATCAATTAAATTATAATCAACAATCATTCCTCATTAATAATCAATCGTAATTAACACTATAAATCAAATAAAATGAACATTGAATCAATTATATTTTCCGTATTTAGATTAGATATGAGGGATTTGTAGCGCACGCTCCGAAGGTAATACGTCACGAAATAATTTTGGTTTTAGGAATCGACCTTGCGTGTTTAAACTGTTATCGTTTTCACCAATCATGAAACAATATCGAGGTTTAATCCGGTTAAAGTGAATAAATTCAATTATACGCTTCTTGCATCTTTTCTTATGAAACAGAGCATTGTCTCCTAAAGAACATAGTTATGTTTACTTTCCATGGCATTTTCGTACAATCACGACAAATTCGTGCAAAAATCACAGAATAATTCATGCATGACAAAAAAGAATATCCTGTTCATTGTCTAAAAAGAACACCCATTAATGTAATGGGTTGTTGCAATCTTGTTTAACAGGTATTTGAATTATCCATTCAATTCGATCGTTATCTATGGCAGATTTGACTTTTCCTATACGAGTTACCTCCCATACCCCAGACAAACAAAACTACTTATTAATAAAACGCCACAACGAACGAGACATGCCACACGTTAACCATTATCTCGACAAAAATGGAACCAAGAATTCTTGAATTAACTGTAGGAGATAGTATGCATTTCTATGTCTCCATTTCTGTGGTTGTTGATATACAGGGTCCTGATGAACACTTACGTCCCTTATCGGTCGTCACATACCGCGGAACTGATACGGAGCGAGAATATGATAGTCCAATATAGATTACAGGGGTCATTGGTGATTAGGGAGCGACAGGTAGGGGTCCATACGACGTCTCACTAAAAACACAAACACTCCTTCCAACATCTGCTGTAACGCATATATCTATGTACCACCATGTGTCGTCTCAATGTTCAAATGACCTTCAAAATTGACCTTTGACGTCTCCAATTTCAAAAATATTTTCTATTAAGCTTTGGCTACACGTGCATTACCCATAATATATTGTCAAAACCACATCTTATTTGCATGTGCATTTCACATCAAGCACCAATTTGAGAACGTAGGCGTAAACAGTTGCGTTTTTGTCCGATATTCATCATATCACTGCGGTAGTTCTATGGGGAATTTGTTACAAACGTTCGTCATAAAATTGTAGGTGTTTGCCCCTCTGTGGAAGTAAATGATGCTATCTCTACAGTGCATTCAGTGGCTGACGATAAGGGTTTTATTAGACTTTGATATCCTTGACGACTCGATGTGTCGTACCTAACCGCAAACAACGCGCGCCAGTCAGTGCACAATTTGGATCACGCGATATTTAAGGAAAAACCGAAGTCTCACTCCAAGTGGTCATAGCGAAGCTTTCATCAATAGCGAAGCTTCCGGGCCGTATTACTCACACAGTTGGTCAGGTGACGGTCTTATCACGTAAAACACTTTTCTTGAGTACATACCGCACGTGCTTGCGTTCAGTTGTCATCGTAAGTCTTGACCTGTACCACCCTATTGTTTTCACGCGCTGTTTGGTCATTGCCGAACACTCGGATATATATTTGTTTGTGTCAACAATTAAGTTATATCTACGATGTATGCCATATAATATAAGTAATTAGTCCTTATTTACGAGAAATCAACAGTAAGCTGAAATATATGATATGACTCATAAAATATTAATGCTGGCGTGTTTCCGTATGTGATTAGTTTTTGCCCAATGTGTTAAATCCTATTCATGGCGTGTTTTTTATAAAGAGACACCTGACACAATACTTCCTTTTTCACGTAATTTTGTTTTTATGAAATTATTGGCGACAACTTTCATATGTTAATACAGTGTTTGCATGTTTTTAGATGCAATAAATTTGTGCTGAAATCCTTATTGCTGAATCACATCATGTGTAAATATTACGGAAACAGAATCCGAGCAAACATGAAACAAGGAAGGTATGCTGACACGATTTATGAGCAATACCACATGCTTGTTTTTACAGTCAAATATCCCATAATAGTTTCCCGGTGATATCTTTTGACTTCGTCACACATTTTCTGAGTAAATGTAAATATTCACCGAACACCCACAGTGTAAACTAAATTAGCGGCTTTTATTATTTATTATCGAGTACATATCTATTCTTACGCTTATCAATTTTAAATGTCTCCACACGCACATGCAGCATGTCAACATATTGTCAATATTAACAGTTACAGAGCTATTATTGGGGTTTTATTAAATTAAGAGTAATTCGTCGATTTTTTTAGAAATTGATGGAAGGATTTACGCTTAATATTAATGTTTTTGTTTATGACTTAGACAGAATGACAATGTTAGTACAACACCATCAGAAACGCAATGATATTTAATACTACTCCGCTACAGGTCGCTTTTTGGTGATGATCAATCAATCAGTATCCATTATAACCTCAATACTAATAACGTATTTGAAATAAAAATACATATTGCTCAGCTGTCGTGTAGACTAAGACACTGGAAATGTTTTGATTTTAAATCTTTTAAAGATTTTCAATTTGATTTTGTGTGGCGTATCTAAATGTTTTGATAAAAACTAACAGGATGGGAGTTTTGATATTTTAATAATCACCTTTGAATTTATATCATTTTAGAACAAAACAAACATTTGTATTATATATGTACTAGTATGTGATGAGTATGTAAGAAATGTATTCATTCAAATACCCGTTATTCAAGTATGCCCCATGACGGAATTATGGTAATTTTACTCTAAACAAATTAATGTACATGTCTGTCAAATTTTCTCTTGACCAGCAGCAGTGCAACTGAGAGGCCAATAACATACACCATATCAAGGTGTATTGGCTGTAAGGGGGGGGGGGGGGGTTCCCCTTAAAACACACACCCCCCCAAAACCATAAAAAATGGGAGGGAGGGGACACTATGCTAAAAAAATCAAAACCAGAACAGTTTCATATGTGTTCTTTTCTGAATTCACACCCTAGTGAATTAATTCCACATTTAGCGTATTACTTGACGAACGCCGTAAAGATGAAAGGCGGAGTCGAAGAGGGGGCGTGTCTGTCTCCTCTACCGATATCGCTGACGTCACAGAATATACACAGAAAACATATATATATATGGGTCGATTGCATCATCTCTATTTACCACGAACCAGGAAAAACATGTTCATACACGTTTTGCGGCCAATACACCTACGGTAGATGCGCTAAGATCGTGAACTTTATAATGTAAACTGTAATTAATTACATGTACATAATACTTGGTTGTTAAAGAATGTCATCAACAACATTAGTTATGAAATACTTCAATACCAAACCCAGGAACCCAATATAATCTGAATCTTCATTTTGTTTCATTGATAACATGAATATAAATTTCACAACTACTGAATGTGAATAATATATACCGTATGTATAGTCGCACTGCCCACTTGTGTTCATAAAGCCTACAAAGAAACAGGGAAGAAGTTGTGTAACAGTGCAGAACAAAAAATATTAATTCAGAAACAAAATGTCTTCCTGATTTTCTGAAATGTTCGCTTTATCACACAGAAATCTTTCCATGTCACTAATGCTACACTACTGACCTGCTTGTGTGTCGCCAGATATATTGCAGTGTCTGTTTAAATGAGCAGAGAACATGCAATACTACAATAACTGATGGAATCAGGTCGCTACAATCTTGGATAGGGTCCAGCTCGCACTTGTCTGCAGTAATACATCTCTGATCGCGCTAGACATACTCGGAATAATGAATGCTCAGGTGTTTCGAGATGGGAAACGTCCAGGAATGATTTGGTGTTAATTAATTATTGATGTTAACAATGTAATTAAAATCCCCCAGTGGTGTTAAAGCCGATCCTATCGCCGACCGCGGCCAACTCAACAACCATCAAAGACGACAGTGGTCCAAATACCGAACATGCTACAATAAATGCCGCTTGGGTTATTCTGCGCTATAGACACGCCAAAACCAAAAATAAGCTCGTTTTTGTTTTGAGACAGTTGAGGTTTTGGTATGTTTGTAATGTTCCGTGTTGAGTCTATTGTCAATATGAAGGTTGACGATATCTTCACATCTAGGCGCTTTTCACCCTTCCTCCTTCCAAAAGACTGACCTCCGTTTCTAGAATAATAATTATTTTGATCACTTGGATGTCTGATTCTTATTCTTATTAGGAAGTAGTCGAAATTGTTTTCATAAAAACTTAGGGGCTGGCAGCCAGTCTATCCTTCGTTTAGTTATTTCCTCCGAACTTAAAAAGCGGCTTCCCCGACAAGAAAGATTTCCCATTGTACCAATTTTACTCGGTGCGAAAGGCACGTGGATGTGGCATCTCCTACAACCAAGGGTTCTGCTCTCGATGAACTCTTGATTTCAAAGCTGTGGATTTATCGAGTTCGTGCCCTGGTATGATGTTCTTGATAAACTATTCCTCTCTTTATTCGTTCATTCTGGAAAATGAACAGCTGTGGATTTATTCTCCAAAACGACTATACAGTGCACACTAGTAAAGAGTACAAATACGTTTCTGTAAATTTGGCCTTACAAGACAATTGTTGAGACTGTTTTGATTTTGTTTTAGGATACACGTTGCTTTTCGGGTAAACAAAGACCCATATAAACATGTACTTGTTCTTTTAAAGAAATATGAAGCAACTTATGTCGTGTGATATTTCACATGAAAGGAACCTTAATCGGACGGACGGTGTTGAGGAATGTGACATTTCCATACGATTGCGGCATTTCATATAATTTCGAAAAACTGGAACCGCATTCCAATATACTCCTGCGTTGTCGGGGCAGTCCTTCAATACTAGACGGATTATTGGATTGTCGTGCAGTGTGTCTTTTTGTAGATATATACGGTACAAACTGGATATATAGATGTGAGCTGATATAGCCTTATCTCGGGATCCGTCCGCCTTGCCCTCGACAGATGATGGCTGTTTTAGGAGACGTAGATATTGAAATACTACCTCTGAATGTATCTTTGATATGCATGTTTACATCAAATATCAGCTGCTGTATCCCACCTCGCCTTACCGCGTTGATTACTTCAAGGTGTGTTCACTGATTAGAATACATACCGACATACATACATATATGAGATATTTATATTTGATGACTTACAGCACGTATTCCTTTTATTCATTCTCTGGTGTTCTTGAGATGTTTTATCGAAGAGAGACTTAACCATGCATTTCCTGCACAAAGTTTTCCATATTCCATTTATTCACTCCTAAGACGGTAGATTTTATTAAGATGTACAAAAAATCAAACATATAAATGTAATAGAAACATCAAATGTTAGAAACACAGACACCTCTCTGCTAGCTGCGCCAGAGAGAGAGAGAGCTGCTCAGAAACTGTTAGTTGAACTTTTCTATATACATAGAAATTATACCTAACGCTCTCCTTAGACAGTCACAGCTTCTCCATGTTATTTTGCTGTTATAAGTGTAACAGGAATTGAAAAATGCACAGCCAGGCCGGGGTTCGAACCTTGGACCTTCCGAAATCTAGACGGATGCTCTACCAATTGAGCTATCTGGTCGCCGACGATCGACCCTGTCCAGTTCCGCTACATTCCTCCCTCCTTTTTCTAAGTCATCGCCCCCGAAGACACAACTATTTACAACCCAGGTTCGGGTATCCCCTTGCCAAGCGTACAACCAATGCTTAAAACAAGGGTTGGTCACAGGCACCACTATAACAGGAGAGAAAAAATGCACGGCCAGACTGGGGTTCGAACCTGGAACCTTCCGAAATCTAGACGGACGCTCTACCAGTTGAGCTAGCTGGTCGCCGACGATCGACCCTGTCCAGTTCCGCTTCATAAGGTAGACACGGTATTTACATATACCGAAGGGGATTTATAAAATAAATCCTGAAAACCAAGTGTGTATTATCAACATCCGCATATAACCATGAATATTCGTATGAAATTAGATTCTTGTCAATATGTTTTTTACGTGCCGAATAGATATTTCGTGACTACAAAGATTCCTGTTTCATATTTCTGTGTCATATGCAAAACTATATATATATATATATAAAATACATACCTTTACATTAAAAAGAATCACGAAGGGTATGTATATGATGAATATTATATCAAATGTATCCATTTATGAATTGTGCTTTGTATACACGCCATGTTTTGTTGAAAGAGTGAAAACATCCCATAGAAATATGATACAGGATTTTCCACATTCATGAAATATGCTATGCGTGACATAGAGATTTAAAAGAATCCAATTTCAAACGAAAGTTACCTATATCACTATATCAAATATTAATATTGCTAATACACACAAAGCTGGTAAAAAAAAGAGATATTAGTCAAATGATGATGATCTATTATTGACGCCAACCGTCGCTAACCGGATATATACACGTATTACAACACGTGCAGAAGGTGTAAAGCTCCAAAAACCAGACACCATTGTCACGGAATAGGAAAAAAGAGACAGGGTATTATCACTGAGAACTACGCATTACATATACGTAATATCAAATATCTGAATATTCAGGAAACTTGACAAAAAAAATCCATGACATCAGAACACGCATGCGCACTCGCGATGACCACTTCCGCCATTTTCTTGCCCAAAGGCAATGGATCCTGGTTGACAAATGGAATAAAATTATTTACTTATTTCACTCCAGTCTCAAAGTACATGATCTCAAAGTACATGACCTTGACCGTTTTAATCAGAATAAGTCTCAGAATTGACCTCTGTGTGAGAAAAGATTCATAATGATTGCTCATGATGAAATTTAAAAAATAATTTATGACAATAAATAAAACCATCAGCAGACGACAATCTCACAAAAGTAACGACACAACTTTGCCCTAGGTTTGGATTACATGTTGTTAGTTCCATTGTAGTACAAACAATTCTTAAAAGGAGCAAACAGAGCAAAGTGCTGACGTCAAACCGGATTTTCATTCAATATACAACTTTTGGCGGGAAACGAATACACATTTAGGTCAATTCCGTCAGCATTATATTTAGAAATCTATACATATAGCTGAGTAAGACACGAGACCAGACAAATCTACGTGGTATGGTATTAACACAACATAACAGGATTTGACACAGACTTGGGATGGTGTTACAATTGAAAAGGATTTAATCACAAAGATACGTCGTTTTCCTGTCCGAGTGAGAGTGATCTCATATCAAGACTTAAGTCTATGTCCGGTCACACAATATCACACACGTTTTCGAAGTGGCGCCTGCATGATCGCACACTAATTTTCCCAAATCGATAGAAATGAATAGAGCAGACAATTTTAAATATGGTCCATTAATACAATTATGTTGATAGTGTATCCATGACATACAATCAAATCTGACTGGAGAATCAGGAAACCTGGATAGGATTTTATCTTACATCTGTGTTGAAGTATCTTCATTTATAGAAAAGCGGCCCCATCATAAAAACAGTCTGTATCAAACTGAGCCCAAACTTGCTTTCACCTACACTTAGTATACCAAAACAGTCTGAGAGTTAATCCCTTAGGCAGCTTCAGACAGCCGTCTGAAATTATCCAGTTTTACAAAATGGTTGCTTTCACGACTTTATATCAATAGACGGAAAAAGCGATCGGCAGGTCACTTGATTTTGCATTGACAAACCATCTAGTTACTTTTCAGCAGTCTAAACCTTTTATCAACGTGATGGATAATTAATAATGTCCAGGTCAGCACATTAAGAAAATAACATCGAAAGTTATACAAAGAGTTCTGTCAGATATATCAACAAGTATTCGGCTGGCTCAGAGAATGGCGGGAAACTGAGAAGTTGCATAAGCATTATTTTTACGTTGTTCTAAAAATAGTGCTGAGCCAACATCAATACACATATCTCTCGTATGTAACATCACAAAATGTGCTCACCTAACAAACGTATACTCTCTGGTATCGTGTAGGTCAATGTATACAGAGAAAGTAAAATCTAGGTCATATGCTTAAGCATGCGAGTCAACAGACGACACGTGTGACCATCCACGTAGAAAAACCGCAGTATTTTCTCCTATTAATTGTAGTTAGACCATAAGAACTGCTATTATGGTCATAAATTACATGTTGTATTATTCTACAGCACATAATCTGTCATATCGCTACAGAGCGACCTAATGTGTCGCGTAAAATCAACCAAGTCTATATTTTCTACGCGAACTGTAGCCAGATATACCAGTATGGTATGTCGCTTATACACACGAAGGGGTTAACAGACGCTTTGGTGCCATGTTTTCCAAACTACCTACTGTAATACTGTAATTCTTACTATCCACGAAAATGTACTAAACAATTTCTTTTTTTCTTTTTCGTGAAACATTCTGTAACATCTTTGCCACATAATTACTTAAGTTTATATTGAATTCCAAGAGAATTATTCATCATTTCGAATTCAATGGCGAGTAATCAATCTGAAAAGCCGAGATCGATAACCTGGCGCTGTTGCCTTTGCACTGAATACAAAAACAGCATTTCCGAAGGGTACAGACCATTCTGATCGTTGCTGGCGACATTGCAATGGAATTTGCGTGTTGTTTTATTTTTCTAATAATGTGATTAAATGAAAGATATCGCGTTATTGTCATTGCCTCTCTCTACTTTTATTGTGTCACTTCTCTGTGAAACATCCACTTCAGCTAGTTACTATTCCATTTGTATATCCACGAAATCTGTCGATGTTATCATCTATGACACACCCTACCTGGGGCGCCAAATCGTAGCCTTGACCTTCACCTTGGAAGTGTCTAAATATCTGTGTCGTAATGACACAATCTCGGCCATTAATCGCATCCCATGATATGTACCGTTACCTGTATAGTTTACCTGTATTATCACACAGATGTACCTGTATCAGTCGATTGTTTCCAATACGGCTAGTCTTTCTGTCTAGAACTATGCGGCCGAGGGGCTCGATAGACAGCGTCTGGAAAACGCTTTGAACAACGGACATTGACAGTGTATTTGCCGTGATTTAATTGTACGTATAGACTGAGATCGTTATTAAGATACAGATGCGGATATAAGATGGAGATAACGTTATTTCTGTACAGAATTCATGTCGGGGGAAAGGATCTGTCATGTTTTATATCACTCACAGCATCTCACATCAACATGTACATACTATGTCCCAAATACCAAACCCTGCCCACGAATCGCTGCACCCTTTAAGGACGTCAACGAATTTAATGTCATCTCTTTATAATTCATTCATTATCAGCTTCCTTTTTCTGACTCATTTTTCATTGTATTCCCCATCGGCCTTGTTCATTTTTGCTCTCAGTGTCCTTCACCACATCGCCGATAAAGACGTCACTTTGCAATGTCTCCGCCGAGAACTGGCTCCTTATACTCGTCGATAATGGATTGGTTAATAAAATAAAATAAATGAAATTTTAGATTTATTGACATATCAATAATTCAATCTTTTGATCTGTTGTAATAATGATTTTGACAGAACGAACGATCTAATTTCAATGTGCCATGAGAACAAGATGAACAATCCATTTGATTTACAAGAGAGTTGCGATAGATTAGCCATCTTTGTTACCCGGCAAAAATAAGTGACTGAAATACTACAATAACTTTAAATGAAAACAAGATCAATATTTCTCTCAAAACACCGACCAGATAGTGGTGCAAACGGATTAGCAGTGGCCAGATGATTGAAAAACCATTTCTATATATGCTGCCAATTTAACCGCCATTTTATGAATAAACAGCTCCACTGATAAGTATGTGATAAAAATAATAGAATCGGGTATTTGGCTCATGATCCATTGACGATTTGGTGAATCCTTCCCCTCCAATACTGCCTGGTGTACTCATTTACGTTTTTAAAGGAGGATGGGTCGCTGTGGATAATTGACAATATCGTGATGAAATTTGAACAATGAAAATTCGTAACAGGGATGCCAAGTACCACATCCCACTGTCTATTATTATGTGAAATGCGAGATGTTTTGTATGTATTGGTACTTGTGAGATAGCCGGATTAGAACGTCCACGGTATCAGTGCGGAACCACTAATCCGATCAAACTTACTAACAAGTGGCGTAAGTGGCACACGCCGTCACTCCGTCCATCCGTGGTCAGGCGTGGACGGACATCCTGTGGTCAGTATACATATAGATACATATTGACATTAAATCTTGTAGATAATCTGTTAGTGACGTCATATGAGTGGTCGGTGTAGTGGACAATAGGAATCCTGTAGGGTAGAGGATAGAAATCTGACCACTGTCACGTCTAAAGGTTTACACAGTGTTACTGACATTCCATATTTATATAGCTATACATGATACTCTATCAGACGCTGGCTTCTGACACCAGTATAAACGCTGTTATGTTTAGATTCATTATCCTTATCACACAATAAGTTAATATTAAACATTTTTATCTACCTAAATAAAATTGAAATATATAAACTGTTATGTAGAAATCGTTTTTATACTCGGGAGGAATAGACTTGATATTTTTTCTTCTGTACCCTTTTGCTACATTTAGCAATATTTCATTTATATTGTTTTCTTTAAAAGTTATGAACATACATAATATTTTATCACCTTCTCTGAATACCTTCATAACAATACACGGAAAATGCAAATAATATGATAGCTGTGCACTATCGACACCATTTGGTCGGGTGCCCACTACTTTGACGTCACCGATCTGACCGTGACAACGCTAACTTTTCTGTTTACGATCTGAAGCAAGGAGCGTGAACTAGCCAAATACATACGCAATTAAAATGAAAATATTCGGAAACAAGCAGTCTTTTGACACTAAAGTGATCGACACTGATCTGCTGTTCCCATTTCAACAATTGATATATCTGTAGTTACTCATGCTTCTCGGCGCTATCTCCCTAGGTACCAAATCTTGTTATCCAACTCTGTGGACAAGGTGCTCGGATGGAGTGTTCGGGTTATGACATTTCATAGAGATGGCACAATAAAGCTACTCTTGAGAAGTTTGTAACTTGTGGACACCGCCGTCATTTGACCTTAGCTGTGCCGAGGACGTCACATTCCAAACAAACAAAACCATCACATAAATACATACACACTAATGGTTTACTGACAATAATAATAAAACAAATTTAATTCCACGAACTAGATTCGAGTTTATGCCGCCAAGTGAACCGTGTGGACACATCGATATTGTGAGCATCTGGTTTTATCCTAGAAGATTGACGTCAATATAAGTTGTTCAGACATATTCAAACAACATGAAGTTTCAAGGTCAATCATTTTGATATTTGACGGAATCAGTTGTCTGGACCCGCTGGACATCAGATTAACATTCAATAGTTGTTTTGAAAGAAATGCAATATGTAGTCGCAGGTCTATTAAGGTATAAATATGCCATACAGCTTGTTGGAAGTCAGAGAGTACTAGTTTTTATATACCCCAATAAAGGCATTACACTTATGTGGTTCCCATCATTATCATTGTCCCCTCAGACGTGAACGGACAACTGGACACCCAGGGAAGCTATGACAGATTTATGTCAATATTTACTTTTATGGTATAGTCGTGTCACCATACAAGGCAACGAAAGCTTTATAGCTAGGACAGTTTGTGGACATTTCCGCGGCACAGCTTTGTTAATTACAATTGTGTACGGTCTATAAACATGCATATATAAAGACAGCAGGCGATGTGGTCAGTTGATTCTCACACTGGGCAGTCGCTTCACTGGACATCACGTAGAGCTGCCAATATTTTTTCGCAATGAAATCAAATGAAGCATTTGGTAAGTCTATCGTATGAGGTCAGTTGACCGTGCCATCGGTGGTCAATCATGCGGACAAGTGGACAGTGGCCTTGGGTGGTTAGATACACATCTGACCGGTGACATGTCAGCGTGGTCAGTATACGTGTGAACACCCGGTTATAGTTGAACACATCCCGGGTGTTTAATCTGATATCAAGCTCTTAAGGATCATAAAATGTTCAGATCTGACCAGTATATTAAAATTTTGTTTAATGATAAAATAAAATCTTTTAGTTCACATCTTTATTTTCTTTTTTTTTAAGACCAATTGAAATTTTATCCCAGACCTATTTGTACATTAATCATGAACGGAAATTCGGTACATTGAGGACCTTAACTAGTGATTATCCATCAACAGATATGATAATGGCCGGACTTCCATCCGATAGACTCCAACATCGTCGCGGTCAAAAAAAACTGTTCGCCTTGGTTCAGATCATTGTTGACCTACATACGATCAAGGATTTCACAGAAAACGCCATGACGGTTGAAACATGCTGATCCTTCCAGAGCGCGTTGTTTATTGTTTCTCCTCTGTTTTACAAAATGTTACAAATGTTTATGACGTCTGCTCTTTGGTCTGTTTTCTCATCAATACCTGCAGTTGTCTTCATTTCAATGTTCAATTTTAACGATGTGCTATAGTATTTTACTTAAATTATATCCCTCGTCAAAGCGTGATAGGTCGTTGGTGCACTAATATAGTTACGTGAGTGTGAAAATGAATCAGTAGAATTGTTTAGAAAAGAAAACCAGAACTAACCACACATGTACCAATCGTTCGGGTAGTGAATTTCCATCAGCTATGTGTTAGCATAATTTACTGATTGATTCTCGAACTTTGGAAGCATTTTAATATAAGTTGGGCTTTGATATCTAAATTCAAAACACATCAGTTTCAAATTACCAAATCGCTGGAATATCGTTTTATTGCATTTGCTGGACATTCATTGCTCTTTCGAGACAGGTCAAACGTGTGTTGAAATTATACATTAATAGAACATACATTCAAAGATGTCATAACAGACGATTGTTATTACTTGCTTCTTTGTTCTGGAACGGTAGGTGGACATTTCGGGTACATATATATGTTCATTACAATCTTGTACGGTCTGTAGATATGTATACAAAGGTTCCAACACTGGGTAGTCGCTTCACTGGACATCAAGTAGTGCTGCCAATATTTTTCTCGAAAGGAAATGAAATGAAGAATTAGGAAAGTTGTGTGAGGTCAGTTGACCGTGTCTGGTGGGGTCAATCATGTGAACAAGTGGACAGTGGCCTTGGGTGGTAAGATACACATCTGACCGGTGACATGTCAGCGTGGTCAGTACAAGTCAGCACCATGTTGCGGTTGTACCTATCCCGGGTGTCTAATCTGCCCTAAAGCTCTTAACAATCATGATATTGACGTAAGAGCACTCAACATTTGAATACGGTCGATTGATATATGAAAAAGACAGTTACATGTATGAAGAAAGTCGAATGCCATAAAAATAATTAATCTCGTGATAGAACTTTATCTTATTTTCCATTCAGTTTCATATTTAACTAAGTTTTAGGGTAAAGCAAATCAGGTGTATAAAAAATACATTCCTGGTGGCTAACTTACGACATTCTACGAGTATGTTGCCCGCCAAGTCACCTTGGTATTATCTATAAATATATCTATTTATGTGGAATCGAGTCAGCAGAGTGATATATAAAGTATGGGATCTCTATAGTCATTTTGTTGTTCTTACACACAAATTTGCAGAATATTACCATTAAAGTTACGATGGCATGACGATTCTTTTTTGCTCCTTCCACCAATATCAGTATGTACCTAATACACGAATACACCCGTTGTCTGGTTCTAAAGTGAAATAAAATTAAAACAACAGCATGGGACACAAATTTGACTTGTTCCAGTCTATTCAGCTGTAAATGTTGAATGCTAGCTGTCAGCGTCGAAATGGCAGCTCCGACTATATGCTCCCCAGAAAAAGGTATTGGCTGTTTGCAAAGGCCCTATAACCACGGATAATAATGTGTGAACCGCTTTGAGACGACCTACGAACGAGATTGTGATAAAGCGGTATCTAAAAATTATTATTAATATCATTATTGAAAAGAAAATAACAGAAATAGTGACATTATTACTTCCTTTTCAGAATCTTGCTTTGTAAACCGAACTCATTGAATTCTACCGTGAGATGTACAATTTATACTATAATAGCAACTTTCCTTATTTTTTTTGACATAAAAACCTGTTCCATTACGATGGAAACTATGTCCTGAACTGTCTCCTTGTCCACAGTTGTATTGACACCGTTGATCTACCTATTTAGTTACCCAGTTGTATGATCATTCTCTTTGCTATATTGATCCTCAAAACGATTTCTATTATTGGAATGCAAACATCAATAATGCCTTTCAATAAATCCGTATTTGATTTGTCTGGTCTAACGTCATCGATTGGCTAGATTTGTTTGACATCGGGTGAAACAAACAGTCGTCTGGTATAGGGATTAAATCCTACCACAGAACACAACACCCGAGAGCTGATAAAAACATATCTAGGTTATACGTCACATCACAGTAAATCCTACTTGAAGTTTATGCTTCCACGCCAAGTCCCGAGCGGCATGTATTGACAATAACAGGAAGAATAGTATAGAAGATATACCTTTTGAAGCCAAAAAACATTGATCAATACATCAATTTTTTTATATTCTACCAAGTCAGTAATGTAACGAGTTTTTCATTTGTCAACAATTACAGGCAACAGAAAACGACCACGCCCTAAACTTACGTCATCCAAAAGCGTCGCTATTCCAAAAAATAGTCGGCATAATATATCGGTTATCTAAGTTGTGACAGTATCGATTGAATCAATTTATACGTTTGTATATAATGATGAAATATGATGATCGGGATTAGGAAATTTCTCACCCTTGGTATAAATTACCCGCATATATGCTGTCGCTAATGAAAGCATCAGAAAAAATAGGAAAGAACGAACCTAAATGACTATTCTGTAGGAGGAATAAGTATATAGCAATTTACTTTGCACATTTCAGTTAAACATTAACGTGTCAGACGAAATGCTGTACGATATTGATTTAACCTGGTAATGACACGTCCGTGTTAAGTTGTATGGACATATTCCTCTTAGTTAAGGAAACCAATTTAAAGAAGAAAGCAAGTTTTGAATAGATCAGAGACATATATATACTAGTTTGGGAGTATAATCTCTTTTGCAATTTTTGAAACTAGAATTAGTTTGCGGAGGAGAAAGGGCGTTAGTTAAAGCATTAGTAAGTAATAACGCCAGCAATTAAAAATCTTCAAGAATAAGTGTCATTCTAGAATTGTTCGAGGTCTTTGTCAAGTTGAATTTCTTTTGTACAGGTATGTCTCATTTAACAGTGTTTGAAATCGTTTAATTAGACGACTTAGATAAACACGGTCAATTCTGTCTACTGTCACGACAAATCGAGGTTGATGGATGGTCAAGATGTACATTGAATTACACTTATAATGGAGTCCTTCCCGTCTTTATTGTCAATAAGACCTTGCTTACTCAATAGAAAAGAAAACAGAAGCCGGACACATTGAAATCGTTTTTGAGTAATACTTACCCAGCGAAAGGGAATCCATTTCAGTAGTCTAGGCCAACGGTCCGGAAGTTACTGGTTAGCTTATTGATATTCACCATTACGGTTACATGCTACCTTTTACGATATAACCGTTGTTTATGATTGAGTGATCCACCTCAAAATTATGTAGTCTAACGTTATCTAATATGTCCAAAGCGTTAGCAAGGCGTGTTTATATTGCGCCATTAATCAAATAAATAACTTCGAATAAGCTTTTGAATATAAAGCAGTGGATGGTTGTTGGGCTCCAAACACTATGCTGACAACGTTTTCAATAAAAAATATATCTTAATATACCTGATGCAAGCAATGTGTTCAAACATTAATACCAAAGTTATGTGAAACGGTTGTATGTATGAACACAGGAATGCATTAACCGGTGGTTCGACATTGAACAAAAAGTTATGTGCCGATTCAGATTCCGTATTCAGCTAACCAGACTTTGAAGAAACGAAGCTGCCAGAGCGTGGTGAAGTGTTTGCTGACCAGTGTCCGGAATTAGCGCCACGTGTCGTGTCAGTTTCAATTTTAACGTCGGCCAAATCATGTTTTCCCGGGCTCCGCTCATGTAAAGACTCATTTCCAAAAGTAAACGTCCCGCAGACAATTATCATAATACGGTAATACTCGTGGTCAGTCCTGGACAGTTCTGCCCCGGGCTGGCTATTACTGACCACTATCAATGTTCGACATGATTACATTAAGCTTAATGCCGCTAAATAGGTTGTAAGTGTCACTAAGTGTTGGCGACATGCTATGTTTTCCGGCATGTCAACGGTCAGTTCAGCTTCATTGATTCATATCTATGTCAAAGAGTATAGCTTTAGGAGCAATATTAACACTACATGTACGTGTACTTATCTACCCATTAATGTTTATGTACCCAATAGGTGGCCATGCATCTATAGATTTACGACAAGTGTCTATCACAGGGTTGGTAATGAAAAACATTCAGATAGCTCCTCCAAAGTATCTGACACGTACCTATTACATACTTCGTGTAGCACTGACACCAACATAAGCATACATGTATGTAAGACAATAACTGAAGACATCATCTGATTCGACCTCAAATGTAGAAATAATATTTCCTCTGATTCTAGTGCGTTTTACGCTCTTTGTTTCATTCGAGAACTCAATAATCGCCGACGTATACTTCGAAGGGTTATTTATCTTTTTTTGTAACAAAAACTTTTACATCTTTCTCGTTATATGATATATGACCGAAATATTGGATTTAAAACCTGTGACAGTTTAAGGAACCTTAACTATGCATAAGTTGATATCATGAGTTTTGTCTGAGGCAAAAACCTCTTCTTACAATCACAATTCGTCAGTCATTGCTTATAGTCTGAATGTCCAGTGGTGCAATATTTGACACTTTTGGAAAACTCCAGAACACAAAATTGGAAAAGTACCGAAACGAAAATAGGAAAAACATAAGAGATAACTGTGCGCTTTGTTTCAGAGTACCTACAACTCAGTAAGACCCCTTGAAACAAACAGTAAATTGCATTTTTGTTACATGCACGGACGATTAAACTGATTAATATTTTTAACAATGTCTTCTCAACAGAACACTTTAGCACGCAAATGACATAACCATCAGATTTCTTGAAAACAAAGTGTTATCTCGAGCAGTTGTCCCAAATTATCAGATAACAGTTAAAACTGATCAAAGCTTTGGTAGGATGATCCCAACAACGACTGCTTCCTGTGTAATTGTTCTTGTATTCAGAGTCAAGTCTGAAAGATACACGTAACGCATATATTAGTGATTAGTAGTATGTAGGTATTGTTTTACCGGACAGATATCAACGTTGATATTCCGGGAGCTGATATCTTGTAAATTATGATTGCCCTGTAAAATGTAGCTGCCCGTACTCTTTTTATCCTTTTACTCTTTTTAACAACCGGTGTTGTTATAGCTAACACCTATTTTAGCCGTTAACTGTTATTTTATATGACACCTGGCGAGGACTTTCATGTCATAAACATTTGATCCTGGACCTGGTTAATCATGTCGGGATCTCGGCTGATTTATTGGTGTTTATATGGCCGACCCAGATGTGGAGTTCTCGGCACGATTGATTAACATTCAAAACAGTCTTACAAGAAATGCATCAATTAGAGTTTAGTAGGTATTAAGGACAGGACCCTGGTTTGCAGGAGAAAACACAATAACATGGACAGGATATTGATTTATATGTGATCTTTGTATATAACTATATAACTGCCAAGTGATACTTTAAGTGATGTATGCTACTTTTAATACTTAGTCTAATATTCCAATTACTATCATTTTCATGCAAATATTGTCTAAATGTATGATGTATTAAAATGCATTCTGTTTATGTGTATTTTGACGTGGTAACCTATGTGTACTTTTAATACAATACTGTACATGTAGTATGTTAAACCCAGCTGCATAAACCTTATCTATTTCAAAAAGAAAAAAATATAATTAATATTATAATTCGAGGTTCTTATATACCGCTTTATCACAATCTAGTTCGTAGGTCGTCTCAAAGGGCTGCCATTTCAGCGCTAACAGCTAGCATTCTACAATTCTCGCACTGACCAACCACGTACTCATTTACAGCTGAGTAGACTGGAACAAGCGGAGTAAAGTATCTTACTCAAAGATACAACACAGTGCCGTGCCGTGACTCGAACACGCAACTCTTCGGTCACGAGCCCGACGTCCTATCACTAGCCTTCCGTGCCTCCTAAATGCTATTGTTGATATCTCTCCTTCTGAACAAATTGCAACTGCTGGGCTGTAATGTACGTGGCTAATACTGTCCTTATCCGTTACGGACTTTAACGGAAAGTGCAACATATCTGGCAAAATATGACAGTAAATTTGATATTTCCCCACCTTCTACGAGAAATCCTTTTGATGGGAACTTGGAAATTCATCTCTGTCGGAACGTGTTGATGACTTGCTTAGTTGAATACACGACAACAAAGGGATATATGGGTGAAGCTTGTGCTGTACAAGATGCATCGGTCAACATGTATGCCTCCGGACAGCTATGGTCAGCCGTGTAGCCTCAGCAATGGACAGGAGTTATACCAGGTGAATCCACATGCATCATGACCAACTTGTTTGCTATATGGTGTGTAATTTATCTACATCTGTGCTATAAATATGATAGTGAAATTTCAATTTCCAAAACGCAACTTTGTTGTAGCACAGAAACAGTAATGTGTATTGCAAATAAAAAATATAATTATAAGGAACAGGGAATTACTTGTGTGTAGATTTAGAAAACAAAATCGGGCTAAGCATACTTGTATCTAAAATCTATTATCACTTTCAGATCTACTACTAAATTGTAAAGGTACTATGACCTGTGTGTGTTACATTCATCTTTCTTTAAAATAATGTTTAACGCTGTTTGGTAGCATTTATGAAGTGTTTGCTATATTGTTCAATAAAAGAAGCTTTTTATTCACACAAGAAATTCACTGTCCGAATGGAACAGTATTCAATCCAAGGTTGAATAGATAAAAAGTACAAAAGCAACATATTCTCTAATAACATAAAAAAAGATAACATCAAACGATTTAAATTTCTGCCTATATATACTTTTGCTCTGCATCCTCACATTGCAATGCATTGTGAAGGCAAATGTTGATGCGAGACTATAACAATATTTGCCATTGTAACGTCATCAATCTCTTTTGTGACGTCATCAATTTCATTGTTGTCAACATTTCATTTGCTGTTCAAGAACTGTTGATAATAGCTAAATAAAGCATAATTACTCTATCAAAATGTAATTATAAAAAAATAATATTTTAGCAAATATTGATATGCCCTATTACACACATTTATATTGCTGACAAACTTACCGCGCTTTATAAAGGTTGTCATAAACAGCAATGTGCGTAGGACCATAACAACATTAACTAAAACATTCATTGCTTAAATATATATATTTACGCGTCCAGCAACTGAAGTACTTCCGATATGAGGGCCCCGGATTAAGGCACTTATGTTTTCCTGTCGCTTATATTCATATAACTATTAATATGTCATGTTATGTATTTATATAATGTGTTTTAATATTTTTTTAAAGTCGTGATTTCATTCTCTTTGCATTCGTCGGAAGCTACCTTCTGATCCATTTATCCCTGAAATCTTTTTAAAGGAAATAAAGACAAACTATAAAAATCAGATATGTTTTGAATATTATACTTCAAAATAAAACATATTCACTCTACGCCGTTTACTTTCATACTTTCTGTTGCCAATAATAATAATAATAATAGTAATAACAATTCGAGGTTCTTATATACCGCTTTATCACAACCTAGTTCGTAGGTCGTCTCAAAGCGGTTCACACATTAGTATCCGTGGTTAAAGGGCCTTTGCAACCAGCCAATAACTTTCTCAACTCCCTGGGGAGCATACAGCCGGAGCCACCATTTCGGCGAGCATTCAACAATTCTAGCACTGCCCAACCACGTACTCATTTACAGCTGAGTAGACTGGAACAAGCCGAGTAAAGTATCTTGCTCAACGATACAACACAGTGCCATGCCGTGACTCGAACCCGCAACCCTTCGGTCACGAGCCCGGCGTCCTACCACTAGACTACCGTGCCTCGAATATGGCTAATTAAACACTTCATACAATTATAACTGTTCTCTTGTCCATACTTTTAAATAATAACTGGGTATCTATAAAACCGTTGTAATATCAATCTTTCTAATTCGTTAGTCGTGTTATGACTAAATATTTACGATACCGTTGTTACGTGCCTTTATTCGCTTGTTAAACAAGACCAAGCAGTTTATCGATAACAGTGGAAAGTGATTATAATACCTCAATCCTTTTCTTTAGTACACACAAAGATAGTTTTGTATCTGTGTATGGTAAACGATACTCACACACAGGTGATTTCATCCTTACAATATCACCCCTTAAATGTCTGTTTGCGTGAAAGTCACTTTAAAATGCGTCTACACAATTGAGTAAACTTGTATATTACTGTTACCTGACGTGACCGTCATGTAAGTCATGTAATTTGATTATTTCAAGGCAATTTGGACTGAGAACGAAATAGATTGTTTTTGTAGTGAATTTTCCAGTTATTATATGTTTTCCTTGTCGTCGTTGACTGAAGGATATTCGCTAAAATTGATATGCACAAGTGTGACTAACACTTCAAACATAAGTGGGATAACATTTAGGCGTATCATAACGTTTACCATCTGCATACCTTCGGGTCATTCAGGCTCAAAATAAATGTGTAATAGATTTGTGTGTTAAGCTACAATTACTTTGTCTTTAAAGGATGTATTTATAAATTCTACCAAAAACCTTAAACTCAAAATAAATTATGTTTTGGAATTCTTGTCAGCTTTGTTTCATCGTGCGTAACATATTGGAATACGTCATAGAGTTGAATATATTTCATTGTTTCACAAAAGGGCTGACCTGTCGCTGTAGGACTGTTATAGGTGTTGGCCACAGCAGGTGTTTCTCTAAGTCGTAAATCCCTTTTCTCTGGCTGTCTGGTGACCAGCCCTGCCCCGACTGGACAGGCCTCCGGCCAATTTAGTCAAGTGACCTGCCGAGTGACCAGTACTAATCGATTATCTACATCTTTTATGGTGTCTGGTCTAACCTTCAGTATTTGTAACTGTCTTCACGGCTTGTGGTTAATGTTTCCACACCTGTGTAAATGAGGGGAGATATCCCGCTCCCCGCCGTGACCAAATCTTCGTGTCAGGTGTGATGGCCCCCTAGGATCCGTAATTGATTTCATTCTACTAGAAAAACCTATGTACGGCTCTATGAATAGAACTTCGCAATGACCATTGTAAAGACGAGGAAACCTTAACATCTTGTGTTTGATAGAATAGATTTTAAGGTCTCTATTTTGAGATGTCAGCAAAATCAGCATGCGTTAGATAATTTTATGTTGTCCTTTCCTTTCATGGTTTGACAATGTTAAAGATTTAAGAAAATGTTAATTGCCAAAATGATACCCTACGGTTCTTCTGTGATGGATGTCATTGTTTGTGGACAATGGGTCAGTACCAGTTGATTGACCGCAAATCTGACCTGAAACAGTAAATTCAATAATGTAAAGGTACTCCTTACTATGAATGGCCTCTGTGGTTCTTTGCATGAATGTGTGAGATCGGCTGCAATTTTTTTCCCCCTTTTTACTTCATTTTATTGTCTCAATTCTGCAAGCACACATTGCATGCTGATTTCTCCCATGTGAACATGTGATCCCATGATATGTTTATAAATAAATACATAAATTAACGTTAATACAAGTTTGCAGATAACAGACCTCTGATGACGAAAAATTCACTACATAGAATGTATTTCTTGTTTCCGTGAAGGTGAAATGAAATCATAAAGAACAGGCGCTGGTAAAGATGGCATTCTTCCAATAATGTGACGAACAAAACAATCCATAATATAATTTAAAAAAATGATAATAATGTTAATCGCATATGAAGTTAATTTTTTAAGATAACCTTTAAGGTATTCTTTTTCATTTAAGGTGTGATGTTAAAGTTGATCAGTCAATAGATATAAAAGAACTTAATTGTCTGACACGTTTTACGATATCATTTTCAGAGAATGTCAGTAACATGGTTTGTATTGCAATTAACTTGTGATATAACACGGGAAGAAATGGGTTGATAATATTCTCTTATGAGACATTCCTCTGTTACATCATTGTGTAACATATTTATCCCTATGACTTTTCAGAACGACTTACATCTTGATACATAATTATGGCTATGTCTGTTGTGTTCCCAATCCCTTTCGACGTATCGTATTACAAAATATAGTGCATTGTATGTTTAAATTGATAATAAATCCTTCCATTTTGATATTCGACATTATTTAGGTGTCTGATCTAAATTGTCGTATTTATAACTGTCTACACAGCTTGCGGTCATTGTTGACCAATGTCTCCACACCTGTGTGTAAATAATGGGTGATACACCCTCCCGCCGTGAATAAGTCCTCATGTCTGGTGTGATGACTCCCTCTAATCCGTGGCTGATTTCTATCTGCTGGTAAAACGCTAACACGGCTCTATGAATAGGACTTCACAATTATCATTGCAATGTCTAGTCCGACTTTGTCCGATTAAAGGAGTACATTTTTTAATATTCAGGCCGAGACCTTTGCGTCCTCCGAATGATAGAATAGATCTTGTCGTATTTTTTTTTGAGATATTAGAACAATTAAGTATGCGTTAAAGTAAAAAAGCAGTCTGACAACTTAAAATGTTTGGAGCTTTCGATAGCCCTAAGGTAAGACAACGGTTCTTCAAAAGACAAACATCACTGTCAGTAATCAATGTATCGGTAATAAAGAAGTAGCCGCTAATTGCACCAACAAGAGTATTCTTTAATTATCAGGAATCATTCCCTGATACAAATTTATAGGGAAGATTTGACCTTTTGTTGTATGATGGCATGATGCTTAGTCTCTCTAACAAAATCCTGAACTCATATAGCGCCTCTGTTGCAATACTTAGGACCTTTTTTTGTCACTCCTTCACAAAGATTGTGTTAGCACACCTGCTGTTTGACTTGTTTTTTTATTTTTGTCATTAAGACTTTAAACAAATAGAAATACGAAGAACAAGGAAGTTACCTACAACAACCAATAACTAAAGACAAACTCTGCACGTGCGATGTTTCCGTGTACATGTATGGTGTACCTGTACAATACAACCACCAACGAAAAGTTGGTAATTACGATGTTCAGGTTTTAATACTAATTAAATTAAATACGTTTTGATAAAAAAGATAGTAGAAACATTGCATCGTCGAGGGATGTTGTCATGGTGAAGAAACATTTGAATAAGTATGTATTATATCGTCAAGGAAATAAAATTATGTAGATACTTAACAACTTTCATCTTTTAATAAAACTGTTCAGCTTTCATAAATATTAAATGTATGGCAGTGTTTTTTACTTTGCTGTAGCAAGAACGATGACGGTAGTTATACGCCTGAACACAAACCTTTCAGTTGTATACGATCCTTTTTTCCACTGTATCTCATCACACTGTACAAAAGGAAGAGTGTGAGACTGTTAATAATCTTAAAGAATGTTACTGACGTTAACCTGGAGCGTGTCATTTGTGGTCATTAACCTGTGACGTCATGTGATGACAAATTAGACCATGGGTACACTTAGAGAAAAATAATGACACGAGATATTGAATACTCTCCAGTATCACATGGCCCCACCTAATTAGCTCTAAGGCAAAGTGAAAAATACGTTTGAGAATGGGCGTTGGTTATGTTAACAGTCAAAGTCTATCTAATCCTTGAAGTTAGTTTAATGCGCAATAAAAAAAGGTTTCACCTGATGACGAATGCTTCTATTAGAGGCTCATCCTAATGTCCGGGAAAATTCTCGACACATAAAAACTTCATTTATTATCATACGTTCCCTGGAAATACATAATAATTTTTAAGTGGAAATTTCCGGAAAACAACATTGTTTACTCTCAGTTTTAATATTGCACGTGCATCCGGAGTTCAGTTGTTTATCGTATTTGAGCTCTCCATGACGACGATGACATGTAGTCAGTTCGATAGGTTACAGTTAACCCTACTTACATATTATCCCCTTCATTTCAGAGGCGTGCAATCGGTACCTCCTGACCTGTTACCGAGAGAAAAATCATTCTTGTTTTCAATAAATAGCTAGTGTCTTGTTTTCATCAAGACAAATTACGAACAATGTTTCTTTATCGTAACAACCTAATTAACTGAAAATGTAATTGATTCGATTTATCGTTGAATTAATGTGATTTGTTTTTTTCATATACAAATGTTTCCTTGTTGTCTGGAGATATCCGACATTGTATAACATTTCTTTAAAAAAACAAGAAGTATTTCTTTTCTAACAACACACTTTCGTTAAATTGTACATATGAGAAAACTGCATAGCAAATTTAAAAAAATACATTGTTCTGGTATCTCCACGGTTGTTACTTTTGTAATATAAGAAATGTTGATAATGTCAATCGGCCAATACACAGGCAGTTCATGTTGAGCGAATGATAGATAACTGATTGAAATCAAACTAAAACATTTTAAAAAGAGGGAGATTGGCAGTGAGTGGAATAAACGTTATCCAAGGTAATGTCGTGGCTTCAGCTGATCAATTTTGGTTTCACTTATGTCTCCTTAGATCTTGAGAGATCTTGCCTCCTGAGATTGTGTAGTGTGGCTATTCACATATAACACCAATAGGCGGATCTATCCTTTCTATATATCTTTTTTTTGTGAAACCGATTTGACTGTCAACATAGTTTTCTTTGTGTGTCCGGTTATGACTTAAACTTCCCTTCAAAAATTAACCACTCAGCACACCTCTTAAAATATCACGTTTCCATAAAATACAAGGAACTGATTCTGTAGAAACCTCGTTGCACTCCTTGAGCTTATCAAATGTTTCCTGCTAGGCACTTCACGCACTATGCCCGTTCCTGATCAGGCACTGTCAAAAACAGCAAAAATATCAGGGCGGTTTAAGTGAAAGGGAAATTGAAAGATAATAGATCTATTTTTACAGCAGGGTATAGTTTTCAAGTGTTGACAAATTGGTATCCGGATGATGGATGTGACACCCCTATCCCTTCACCCCCTTCCTCTCCCCCTGACACCCCTCCCGATAATGATCCTGTCACTTTAGGGTCAGGCGATTCCAGCTGCGGTATAAAGACCTGTACCTCACAGTGGTCATCAGGGACTAATTGATGATAAATCACATAAGTACGTATTTTTAACGTCCGTATTCAATCATTTTCAGATGATTATGGTTTGAAAAATGTCACAGATATCACTTGTCAAACTGTGATGATTTATAGTGGTATTGACCAGATGTATATTACATTGTTAAGTGTTTCTGATTAGATTGCACTTGGCCCTAAAATTCAGTTCTTTCCGTGGAGATGTCTTTCTGTCAGGAAAAAAAGGCTTTTCATAAGATTTAATTGCCAACTGCAACATTTGTGAGCCAATTAAATTAAGTTAATACGATAAAAGTGGCATGTAATTCATCATTAAGAATATTAACGTTATATATCTATCTTTGCAATATTTTATACTTAATGTATATCTGTATGTTTCATTACCTTACTTTTAACGACATTCTCACTAACACGAAAAGCATGTTCTTTAACTTTCATATCTGCTGAACAGTTTCTCGAGCATCCTTTAAATTGACCTTTTTTGAAAGAACGGGATTATTGTTATTCTTGGAATGATATGTTACAAGTACTGAATGATGGCGTACTTAAGTATGTTACCCAAATCAAAGAAACGTATTGTGTAACGAGAACAGTTCGGCTCTGTAAATGGGTAAATATAAGGTCAGCAGGCTATAGATGGTGGAGTGTTAATCACTCTATCAAGGCTACGGAAATCCGCATGGATTGTCGTAATACCGAGTATTTTACATGCATCATCACCTTGGAAATCAGCGTTGCTTTATCAGAACTACATACTGTTATGATTTGTACAGGATATTCTCCCTTCTGTCTATTACATGGTATTTATCTGTATGATAGCTAAACACTTAAACCTAAATAGTCTGGCCATGCGTGTACCGATAAAAGTACACCACTGATAGAAACACGACAAAGTGAAAAAGTAAAGAAGTAAACGAATTTCTCATTTCTAAATACTAGTTTATAAATATGTTTAAACATCACGTATCCCCGTACCACTCCAAAAGAACACACGTGGCAATACATTTAAAGTACAATTTTCTGAGGAAAAAACATACCGTTAAGACAAATAACGATAAACAAAAATTACCAAAAATATTCTAAGATTAAAAAATGCAAAGGGGCCTGACAAGGACTCCAACCCTGCACCTCCGATTAATGTACCATCACAGTCGAGCTACAATTACATGCAACACGAAATCAATGGGATACTGTGACTCAGGTTTCTCAGGTTCGCGAACTATTCTAACTGTTGATGAGTTTACATTACACATGATGTTCACGATGTCAATACAGGAAATATTGTCATCATTTAACATAACATAGTATGAAGGCAACGAGCTGGAGCACGTGTCATGTCATGTCAACGTAAAACTTAAAGCCTTGATAAGCTCAGTGTTGTCCCCGTGTTTTATACCTACACGCCTACAAGTGTTCATTTTTTAATAATAATACTAATTCGAGGTTCTTATATACCGCTTTATCACAACCTAGTGCGTAGGTCGTAGACTGGAACAAGCGGAGTAAAGTATCTTGCTCAAAGATACAACACAGTGCCGTGCCGTGCCGTGACTCGAACCCGCAACCCTTCGGTCACGAGCCCGGCGTCCTACCACTAGACTACAGTGCCTCCTCTACGACGGAAGTACCTCTTTTACTTCCTTTGCTAGATGATCACCTCATCGTAATTGATTCGGAACACTTTGATTTCATTTCTTGGACTTTAAGTTCCACTGAGGAGCTCTAAACGGAAAAATTGCCATACGGTGTAGAATCTTTGTGTTCCTTGTTTGACTTTCTGTAACGATAGACTTACTTTTTAAACAGGTGCTTTCTCACTTCGTACATCTAGACATTGTTCTACCGACGATAATCAAATTTCTTACAGATTAATGATGACGTTTTTAATTTTTAAGTGAAACAAAATCTGACATGTTTTTTTGTGTTATTTTGAGAAAACAAGGATATGGAGAAAAAAAACGGGACTGTTTTAACTTCTTAATTGATACTTTTCATTGAAATAAACAAAGTGCATTTGTTTTTTCCCCATTAATGGTTATGGAAAGATGTATATCTGTTCCCATAGCAATACATGATAAAACTTTCGAATCTTGACATCCTATGCCCGTGAGATGCTTTGGCGTTGTCTTATGGTCTAGTATAGTTTCTAACAGTACTCAATAAGAAATTGTGAACATTTTCTAACAGTACTCACTAAGAAATTGTGAACAATGCGAAGAAAAGGGAATCTTGATTTGGAGAGAAGTGAGGCTGTTGGAATTAACTAGAATATAAACAGAAGGTTATCGAGGGAGTGAATACAACATTATTGACAGTAGGTGGATGAGAAAGAAGGATGAAGAAATCAACTAGATCCACACTAACACCGATCACCTTAGTCGGGCCACCTCGTGAGGACGTATGTCTTGTTCAAAGGTCGGATGAAGGACATCACATGAGGAAGGAATTCGTTTGAAATGCCATCGTCAGCATTGGAATTCGAATTTTGAATTTCGTTTACTTGCCAAGGAGGCAGATCATGAATCCATCTTCTGTCGTTGACACTCATTAAGATACCCTGCAATGAACATTTAGTTTATCCTACCCAAACTGTGCATGAATGTCAGTTTGTAAATTTCGGAACGTATTGTGAACACTTTGACCTAACAGACAGTTAGTAGAAACTGTTGGCTATTAGTGTTCAATGAACTCATTAAATCGCAGGCAATGTGTTTTACAATATTTCCTACAATCAGTTTAATAAAATCATTGTTAACGCGGCCGACTTATGTGCTTGAAGTAACGTTTACATTTTCTGAAGTACTTTTGCTTTATCTGATTGTCCCATCATTGAATGTAGATAAGAACTGTGACATATACACAAGAGGAAGAATCGTCGCTTCACTCTGAATTGTACCAACATTACTATAAAATGTATATATTTGATCAAGGTTAACAAGGTTGCTTTTGCCGCTATCATGGTCGTCATCTAGCAAACATGGACGCCAACTACGTAGACCGTCATAAATACAGAAACGTTTTAGTCGATAACATCGTGACAAAGCATAATATATCAAATCAACTACTCTCCATGTGTTTTTCTAGCCTCGATTTCATTAAGGTTCCCTTTTGTTAAAGTGCCCATAGTGTAGTGTGGAGATATGCGTGTCAGTGGCCGACGGAGGTGCAATAACCATTAGCGAAGCGAATTTGTGAAAAATGTCAGGGTACGGATCGATATAAGTTGAAATTAAAGTTCAGATCCTTTTCTTATTATCGTTCAGTATCATGTTTCTGTTTATCATGTAAAACAGAATAAAGGAGGTCATACTACAGTGACAAACACTGAAGGGGCATACAAACTTAGAATTTGGGGAAATAATTTTCACTTTTGTTTATTTTTGGGTTTGTACGCAATTACAATAAACGGTGTGCTTAATCGATTCAAGACGCAACAATTCTAAAGTGAGTAGAAATTAAATAAAACAAGTCTTGAATATTAGAGGGGGGGAAATGAAGGGATCTTATTTTAGCTAAACTAGATGTGCCTTGCAGATTTGATATACTTTGTTAAAAATAAACACATACAGGAGATGTGTTACCTAGAAAGGTTCAATGACATACGTATATGTTTATAAACGACAGATAAAAGCAAGAAGGGGTACATAAAAAAATCCATTTATGACAATTAAGGAACAAACACCGAGAGACGACGCGACAACAATCCTCCAGCGTCTGTCGGGTATTGTTCGGAGTATTTGAGTGTATATCAAGTGATATTGTGTCAGGTTAACACGTATGTCGAGCATCGCTGTAAGTGGTCTGTCAGCTTTTTTCATCATATCTATTTTATGTTCCTGTGTCTATATGTTATGGACAGAATGTCTGATTGGCTATAACCGACCAGGCCATTACAAACACCTCTTGTTATATAGATATATAGCTAGTTGTTTCACGACGGTAGTAGCGGGTATGTACTTAAAAAGCTAGTGAATATAAATACAAAAGACATTTTCTGTTCGATGGAACATTTTCTTGTGTCTTTTATTGGGATCCGATGTTCTCCTATGTCAGTTTATGAGGACAGCTGTGAGTGGTTATGGTAGTTTCTGATGGTTCGAACGTTTCTGTATGGTGTAAGAATCTGAATCTGCTAAGCAATGCAGTTCCAATACAGCTGCCCGGCGTTGGAAGACATTTGTATTCTGAAAGATTTCTCTGCTAACTCGGTAAATACTCTTTTGTTGATGATTGAGAAATGCTTCTTTCAGATAGATTTTTTGAAATTGAGATGGTATATTGATATGAACTGTATGTGACGGAATGGAAACAATTAATGTTTTAAAAAATTTAATGCAATCATTTTGAATCAATCGAATATAGCACTTTATTTGCGAGTAAATCATGATATGTCCAAAGACCAGTGCAAAGTAACATACCAACACACAAGAGCAATATTGGAATTCGAATTAATATTAAAAGATAAAAACCAGGCAAAAGGAAGCGCTGAACAGAAGGAAGGAAAAATATAAACACGAATACCAAGAACACTTTAAAATGATGAAGAGGTTTGGTCGATTCCTGATGATGTATTTCGTTATGAATTCTGTACCTACACAGTTCACGAGAACCGTACCTACTCACCTAAGGCTCGTATTACTACAACACAAATTCATTGAGATAGATTTGACATGTTGTTTATCAATACATGCAAACTGTAACTATTTATCTTAACAACTATTTAAAGTCCCTCGCGTCACCCTACTTAAAGAGTGTTGGAGCCCAGGTTCACATAGTAACACTATTTACAATGGCCATTGTTGGTACTTCACAAATAGGAGTATACAAAGAACAATAAACTACTATTGAATGCTTATCGTTTAATCATAAATAATTTCGTTTTTTCCCACTTCCTAATCTTACAGAATTATTTTTGAATAATGAACTTTTATCTGGACTTGAATTGAATATAGAGCCCCATTGAAATATAATGCTAATAAGCGTCGAGGGAATCGGCAGTTTATTCACATTTCGATAATGACCCAATTGTTTGGGTATGTCACGTCTGACAGCGTCTACAAATTTATTACAGGTCCTAGCTTGTTACAGATTATAGGGACAAGCCATGGCTTGTTTTTACCTGTGTAGACGTATGTGTATTGATAAAATTCCACCTGAGCCACGTACCACAGATATGACTTACCTCTACAATCGTGTCACGTGGACGTGTCAACATTTGCGCATGCGTGCATTGATTACAAACGCAACATGTTGAAGCGTGTTGTTTCATATTTAAACCTGTATGTACCTGTTGGTGACCTTGTGGGTTTAAATATAAGTACGACCGATGTGTATCTATGTGAAATTTGGACCGAGTCCAAGTTTTCAGTATTTACAATCTGTCTTACTGGTGTATATCTCGACGCCGGTCGATGAATGCGGTCGTCCTACCTCTGATTTGGGGTCGTATGGGAGTATTTATATACAGAAAATTTCCAAAGTAATTTAATTTTAGAAATTTGAAAATAGTCCGATGCAATACTCATAAAAAGTTTGCCTAGACAGTATGACGAACACATAGTACAAAACACGTGATTATATAATAATGTATTCACGCATTCATATATTGACGTATTGCTCCATGTGATATTATTTGTTTCCAGACAACATTTGTTTAGAAGCATGAACATAATAGTTACGTGACCAAGCATATTTTAGAATTATAGTTATATCAAACGAAACCATGACAAATCAGTTTTAAAGAGTACATGTCTTTGAACTAAATCTCTTTCATCACCCCAACGCCCTAGATGAAAGCAAATGAGTTAATTCAACTAATTCCGTGACTAATCTCTGACTAATTCAAATGGACCAATGAGATAGTACTAATTCACCCACAGATAGCGTTCCTAATGCTGTTTATTTACCCAGTACACAGAGACACTTATCTAAGTCCGGCCTCATCAAAAGTTTGTACATGAGCGAATTATACAGAAATACAAGTGATCTTATCTGTCTGTGTATTATAACGAGACGAGCATCAATAAAGTAGGACGTAACATATCTTAGCATGTCGATAAAGAACAAACAGGGTAGAAAGTAAAACTATGGATGAATAGAAAAAGTTGTCTTTGCAGGCGTCTACATGGCCGAATTTATTTGGGAAATATTAGTGAGAAAGCAAAATTTCCCTTTAAAGACGAGTTGTTTTTATATGCGTGTTACTTAATTCAAGGAGTTGAAAAATGGAAATTTCAGGACGACGAGACAGAAAAATTGTCTTTGTAGACAACTTGTCCGAACAGACGACCAAACATGTTTTCTCGTGTAAAGAAAGAAATAATTGTAGAATAATAAAGCATAATTGTTGGAATTCAAATCTCTGTAGAAATGTATACAAAGAAAGATCCAAGTGCTAGCGGTTAACTCTAAGATAGGAGGTTTACCTTAAATGTATGAATGCTTCTCCCTATCTGTCTCATTGCTCCATAAACAAATAGATATTGTCCCAAGCTACTACCACGCCCTGTTCCTTTCTACCGATAACCTTCAGTTTCTAAATCCTACTTGTGATAAAGAGAACTGCGACCTGGTCATCACATTTGAGAGACGACATGACCAGGTTTGAATAATCTGTTCAATTCAATTCAATTCAATTATTCTAAAAGCCTTACCGCTTATGAGATACATGCCATATACCATGATACATTTGTAGTTACAATTTGTACAAAGTTCATGCAGTTGTGCGCGCTCACACACGCGATATTTATATATGCGTAGAACTATAACGACAGAGAGCGTTGCTTAAATGCTAGTCTACTAAATTAATTAATTGCTACAGTTATAAAGCATGTATCATAAGTAGGGGTCAGCCAATACAACCGCTAGTTCTCTTCCTCATTCTGACGGGCGGTGCAAATGCAAAAATAACAGTATTATTAACTACACATCATACTTACTCATTATGACAAATTGTTATTTATAATGTGCAAGTATTTATATCTACACGCCATACGTACGTGTTTCTGACTTATTTTATAAATAGACAAGATATATTTAAAACTATTCAGAAAAAAGACATCATTATCCACCGTGTCTGGTCTTTTGGTAAACCTAATCTCGTAAATGAATAATTAACCTGAATTTCGGGAAAATTCCAGTAAAAAAAAAGATAATTAGCAGGAAGCACTATGGCCACCCGATATGTGGGATTATAAGGAATATCTCCATCATCAAAGTCAAGGAGTTTCGTTCACTATACAAATACCCTCTCTACGCATGCCATATCTCGAGGTTGTAGACAAGACATAGTTCATATATTGTAAATGGAACTCCTGGATTTCCGAAGAAGTCATGTGTCGAATATATCGATTTCTTTTCCAAAAAGCTAGTCATTTACGAATCACTAAAAACACTCCTTAATCTTTATCAGTATTTGCTTAATCCAAAGTATAACTAAATTATTATTTTCCTTAACTGTATTTTTATATTTGAGGACTGCTTACATTGTAACCTATACCAAAACAGAACTTCACCGACATCACGAGAGGCTGTAAGTTTTTCAGTGATGATGGTATGCAGGATTAAAGACAGTAAAATAGGCTGTTGGAGACACAATATATATTCAGATGAATCTAAATACAAGTGTCGGTAATGTCAGGTTTTCCTGTGATATAATGTGATAATAATATACATGCTTATATAATTGTACAGTTTTAATCAACTTTGTTTACTTAACGACTGTTTTGTATGAACATGACGTCCAAAATGCAATACAATTCAGTTTATTTTTAACATTAGTTTGTTTCTTATACAACTGTACGAAGTTTCAAAAATAGCGATAACTTATGTGTACTTATCAGTATCCATGACCATTTTGGTGTATTTATAGAAAGTTTTAGCTTACGTCAGAGTAACTATCTAAATCATGTTGAGACCTGTTTAGTAGGTGTAGTAACATGTCCGGACTCGTATATTTCTATTACGTCGTAGATATGTTACAATGGGCCACTCATGTGTAATGTAACCCACGTTAGTAAAGCAAACATCTAGTGGTTAAATGCCATAGTTACTTAATCAGGCGTCAAATCAATTCTTTTAATTTGTTTTTTAAATCTGTTTCCGGTTATATCATTACAGCGCTATCCTTTTAAAATCCCCTTTTTGTTATGTAAATAATGGTAGAGCCAATTAATCAATTGTCATTAATTAATTAGATACAAATGAGTTCGGGAGTACTGACAATGTCATGGTGTTTTCTTTCTTCTGTCTCATGTATCCTTCCTTATGTACGTGTTTAGATGATATATAATGAAAACGACTTGGTAAACTAACAGATAACGTGTATTTTTTTCTACGTTTAATGCTGTATGGCGTAAGGAAGGTGATATGTAATTCGAGATATATTCTATCCCGTGCTAAACTGATATATATAGTGTCCCTGTGTAATAGTCCAGCTGTGTGACCATAAGTCGTGACAAATGTTGGGTCGCTGTTGAATTAGTAGAATTTTATTTCCACATCGAAGGGGATATTCCAAAGATCTGTATTTAACTTTTGTTCTATTCAATTAATTTTCACTTAAGTTTCAATTGCAGTGTACCTATTTTGTGTGAATATGACATGCAAAAGTAAACATCATAATATAGTTTACGCTAGTTTCGGATTTGTGTCCAACCACTTGTATATGATAGTATGACGTTTAAACACAGGACAACGTTAGCATCAGTGTATATGTAAACATATAGTTTTTAGTAGACATCACTATTTCGATGTATTTATTAAACATACTTAACGTTTGAGGTCTTATCTTAATCATGTTGAGACTTGTTTGGAAGGCGAAGTTACATGTAAGGACTTGTATAAAAAAAATCGAGACAGATCTGTTACAAAACGGCATCCTTTAGATTGGTTTGTTTAATACTGATACTTCTCCTCTTGTCTGTCTATCTTTCCGTCTGTCTGTCTATCTTTCCGTCTGTCTGTCTATCTTTCCGTCTGTCTGTCTGCCTTTCTGTCTTTCTTTCTGTCCATTTACCTGTCTCTATTTCTTCTATTTCTTTGTTTTCTTGTTTCGCTTATCTGATTTTCCTTCCGTTCTTATATAACATTACAAAAAATAAAATGCCACTTACAAAAAGAGCAATAATAATTAGTATGACAGTATGTGTGAAAGTGGAATTCACTATGTATAATGAAATGTATATGTTATTGTAATGTGAAAAATACTCTGAAAATAAACAAATAGAAAATAATATCTGTAAGAACATTTTTATATTATGTGATTTTACAATATTTTTGTAAAATTTTACCTAAAAGAAATCATACTGCGTATACGTCTACATGACTAATAAGAAATCATGTTTTATACAAATAAATTATAAAAACAAGGCGTATCCCTATCTTCCTGGTTGAGTAAAGTGTATTTCTGAGAATTAATACGGTTTTTCAGTTTCAATAGTTTCACAATACTCTATGAGTTGTATAACAAACTAGTTATCATTTGTACCATGACTAGACATAAAACGTCAAATATTACATCGACACTTCAGGACATGTTTAAACACGTTTAGTAGACGCGGTAACGTGTATTGGCTGACTCGATCATATTTAATACACATTTCTTGATTTTGAGAAAATCCTTGAAATCAGGGATAATGGATAACAAAATAGAAATGAAATTAGTTCCATTATATTTCTCTTAGATAATACTCATCTATGTTTACCACCTTTCCGTATAGACCACTATAACTACCGTATACACAATATAAGTAACATGGTAATAAATAATGATAATAATTTGAGGTTCTTATATACCGCTTTATCACATCCTAGTTCGTAGGTTGTCTTAAAGCGGTTCACACATTATTATCCGTGGTTATAGGGCCTTTACAACCAGCAAATATCTTTATCAACTCCCTGAGGAGCATACAGCCAGTGCTACCATTTCGGCGCTTACAGCTATCATTCTGCAATTCTAGCACTGCCCAACCACGTACTCATTTACAGCTGAGTAGACTGGAACAAGCGGAGTAAAGTATCTTTGTCAAAGATACAACACAGTGCCATGGCGTGACTCGAACCCGCAACCCTTCGGTCACGAGCCCGGTGTTCTTCCACTAGACTACGGTGCCTCTAACATAATAAGAATACCCTAAATAAAGTTCCCATATGACAGACGACAAGCCCAAAAAGGTTAACTCATTTACCCCTGAAGTTTCATAATGAACTATTCCAACCTTTGAATTGGAAGAGTCAAAATGTGTCTTCAGGGGTGAATGAGTTAACATAAACAACTCCCAAAATAAATGTGCTTAATATTGTTTCTATATTGTAGATACATGTCACTAGAAGGTACTGGGATTAAAAATCTATCTTTAAGATTTGTCTTACGTCATAACGATATTTCAGAACACGTTGGAACTTGTTTCTATGTAGGCGTTGACACATGTCTGGGCGTGTAAAGTACTTATCACGTGAGACCTTTGTATTTATGGGACACTGACGTAATACTAAGAACTCGACAACCAATAGTAGCCATGTATATGTATGTTATTCTAAGTTGTTTTTTATCTATGTGACCGCTTTCCATCCCATATTCTATTACCTATGCATTCCTTCGGCCAAAACTTTGTATTTACTTACATATATAAGCTATTAAAAATATATTGTGGGAAGGATATTTGATATAGCCTATTGCATAGCATATGTTAAAGCTCAACAACGTTGTGATGGCTAATTCTAAAAATATATCATCTGTATTTATAAGTACACATCATGCTTACTAATTTCTGACTAACGATATTTTTAACTGAACATTTATAGAAAATGAAGTATTTTTCTGTGTATATCGTCGGTTTTCTAAAACCCGATTTCAGAGAACGTGTTACATTATTTTTGAAAATAATTAATAGTAAGGATATTAAATCAATTAACAACTAGTCACTTTCTTAAGATTATAATTGAAGTAGTAGATAAAGATTTTTAGTTTAAGGTTAAAAACAGCTTATGTCTAGCAACACTATTGATCTTATAGCCATGTCAATCATTGAATCCTAGGGTTAGTGATCTACACAGGTGATGCCCCAACACAAGCGGGTTGTCATTCAGTCTTTCGTCTTGCAATCCATTACATTACTCGTTATGTATTAACGTTTATATTTTTCACTAAAATATATACACAAAATAAACCGAACTTATTCATATACATGTCATTGGTCATATCCTGAATCCAATATCTGGGAATGACGTTTTTTTGTAATCAGTAACAATTAAATTAAGCATTCAAAGAAATAATATGCTGTAGACGATCAATTTGTATAATAGTCATATCGTTTTTAAATCGATGAAAGGCTTTGAATACCAACAATATAGAAATATTGCTACAGTGCACCTTACGTCATAAAACAATCAAATACCCCGTAAGCAGGTCATGCAGCTTACAGAATGCTAAGGCCAAAGCATATTTGTAGGGGTTTTCAGATAACATGTCTGAAAAAATAGGGTAGGTCGGTAGGAAAATAATTTTGTTTTATTGTTTATTTTTTATTTTCGTGAATAAATATTATGCTTTATTTTAAATTTTACAATGCATTTCCACACATTACAATGGCTACTACGTTTTCAAGAATAGACTCCCAGAACAGGAAGAACGTACATTTTAATGAGTGGCTGTAAAGTCTGCCTTGCTAATAAATTAATCTTAGATACAAGTAGGTGATAAAATATCTAGAGTCGGCTGTAAAACCTAGGGTAGGTCGGGATACCTGAAACACACATGTTTTTGTTTTGCCATATATACCAAACCTACAATATGCTCCTACATCTTCTTGTACCTGATATATTTTGTCAGTTGTTGTTCTATTTCAAATCGTTGTTGTTTAATCGTACAGATTACGGCAGGGACGAGATTAAAACATATCACTGGACCGACAATGTATATTTATCTATTACAAAGGCATTACATATTAAGGTTATTTTTATCATTTTAACACTTTGATTTTTAGAAAACGAAAAGCTGCTTACTAAGTGGTACATATTAAGCTAATTTCATATACTATCTCAGATTCATCGTTTTAGAAAATCTTCACGAAATAAAACCAAAAATCTTGAAATATGACTGAGTTTTGTTTGATATACACTTAGGCAGACATTTCTGCAATCGTTATTAATAACTGTGAGATTTGGCTGTATGTGATATCGAAACCGACCACGTATCTAAAACATGTTTAAACTTGTCACGAAGGCACACGGTAACATGTACAGACTTGTATATATTGTAAATATCGTATATTAGGCATGATGAATATCAAGACTCACAGAAAAAAAACAGTTTCACAAATTGTCAACGATAATGAATTAGTCATTAAGGTAGAGGTACTGTCATTCTCAATTATGTATATCACGCAAATACGTATTTTGGAAAGTTCCACCGCATAAAAGAATATCAACATATTCTTTGATATACACTGAAGTATATCAAGCAACCTTTACACACGTAAGAAATAGTGTAGGTAACCCCCCCCCCCATCCTTGTGTATGGGTCATGGTTGCATGGTACTTGAAATAGACTACTAGAAATTTTCAAGAGCTTAAAATATATGTAAGGAAGTTTCTTAAGTTGTTATTTTAGAAATTGTTGTGAGAGATAAACATTATGGCATTGACCTTGTTTACGTGATGAGTGTACGGCGTTACCTACTTGATGTTGTAAATAGGATGTTTACTTATATATATATAGCTGTTTTAAAATGCATACGGACATTATTGGAACGCTCCTCTGTACATGTTTTGAATTCCAACACGTTTTGTCAAAACGAATTCGCCTAGTACAAAAACACTGTGACGATTATTTGATATTCCTGATGGTATTTTTTTCTGGAAGATATTGCAAGTGGTCAGGCTAGGCTGCATGTCATGTCAGTGACGTAATAAATATGTAGTCATAGTGTTTGCCCTGGTGTTAATGGATGATGAAATGTTGGAGAGATATAGATTTTTTAACTCTGTTCTGTGGAATCTGGACATTATATATGTACTAAAGTAACAATATCCATCCTAATTGTATCTGAATTATTAGAGGTAGTGGCGAAAGTCGAATTAAACAGAGTATTTTTTTTTCTTGCATACCAAACCGAGATATCCGCATTTCCGGCGGTGCTGGAGATCGCTTACACGCGCAGGCTGGCGGGGGAAATATAGTGACCTTTCGAGGTCACGCTATTGTTCGTGACGTCATTTTATGACGGTTTGGGGTATGTCAGGGTCATTGACGTCATAAACAATTACCATCCGTGCTGCATAAGCAAATGAGAAATGTGGGGACAGTTTACACCTCTGCTAGAAGGCAGCTGTTTTTACGGGTTTTAGGTAAAAAGCAAGAAATAGAATCCATCCCTGATGTGAGGTAAGGATAAGGTTATTCAAACCCTCGGGATAAATTATTGAGCAAAAAAAGCCTCGGGTCTCCAGCCCAATATGTTATCCCTTGGGTTTGAATAACCTTATATTTACCTCACATCGGGGATGGATTATACTAATACAGTGTAATATCCGACTTACAGTAATATAGAATTCATCTTTTATAAGTAAAACAATATTCCTCAATATACTGTAATTCGCGTTATTTTAGCGAGAGATAAAATTCGCCAACTTAGATTATCTTAGATTATTAAACCTAGATGTCTATTAACCATACGTGTATTACGACCATTTACTGCTAAAAACAAACAATATCTTAAATTAACTACATGTCAAGAAGATAGTGCTTAGTTACATTTAATGATGTTTGCATACGTAGAAATTAATAATGTGTTCCCAATGAAAAGTTATAATCACAAGTAAAGTAAAAACAAAAATATGACTGGAAATTAGTTCATTCAATAAAGTCATAAAAACCTCTGGGTACTGCCTTATCGTACATCGCAGGTGGTCAGCGCGTTCCTTCCCAAACTTCTGCTGATAACAATGACAGGTGAAATACAAGCTTCAGTTTTGCAACTTTATACCTTATAATATATTTCCTTACTCCCAGATTATATTGACAGATGTTATTCAAGCTTCTGTTTATACCCCGATCATATATATTGCCAAACATATGGTCTCCTTTGCGATACACACTGTCAAACGGTCTCAAGGGTGGTACCTTCTACCCTTTTTGAATTGCAAACAATAGTATAGTCTGCTACTGACAGCATATACAACTTTGATAGCTAGTATAAGTTTTAGACCGTTCCTCAACATTTTAATTTGATTTTACAGTAGTCATACAATCATAGACAAATAAAAATACCTGATGACCGTTTTGGTTTTTGAAACCGTGGCCAGGTGTGATGTGCCGTATACCTAATTCATGGGAATTTAATGACGGCTTCAACTGTTCTAAATGTATTTGTTTCATCGACGCACGTGCATGCTTTCTCAAACACGAAGAGTTATCAAGCAGGTTATGCACCTGCACATCTCGCGCTCAACCTACCCGGGGAATGTTATTAGATAAGATTGTTCTCTTTTGTTTTTGCGCCAAAACCATATCTGACGTACCACATGTTTACAGTAGGTCGTGGGAATGAACCTACGTGTAAACAGTCAGATCAATAGTTCATCACTTTTTTTTTTTTTTATTAAGTTATCGTTTTTCCCAAAAATGTTAATGGAACGATCTTCATGCCTTTCTTTGTTAAGCCAGGAAGTTTCATTTTAAACGCGAAAATAATTTATCATAATTGGAAAAACTTGGGAATCCAAAAATATTACGATCTTTTTTTCTTTACATATTTGCCGAAAACACCAATCAGTAGCGTTGGCCAGTAACACTGGACAACATAATGGATCGTCGTAGATAAAAAAACAATAATTGTCGTGGAAAGGGTCGCACTGAAATTTTGAATTTCTAGACCGTGAGTCAGGTGATCAATTAAAAGTTTATTAACAGGTGTCTCTGTTCCAGTATACCGCTACTGTACAAATATACTGCTGTATTCTATTACGCGCCATTTCGCGTTTGATAAATTGGAGGAAAGGTGTCGATATGTTGACCCCGGGCCGTTCATGTTTCAATCATTGGCGGCTTTGTTTTCTTTCTCGGTATTATGACCTCCCTGACTCACTACATATAATTGATAGGTAACCATTAAGTCTTTATGACAATCAGAATAAGATTTGTCATTAGCTGGATAGTATATCCGGTATGTGGCGCCATTTTTGTTTATTAACCGGATGTTACCATTTAAAAAAGAATTTGGTGTTTTTTTTCAAATGTGTTCACAGTGTTATTAAATATGCACGGATGATCTTCGATTTCAATATCAACCTTTCCCTTTTTAAAAGTCACTAAAACCCCGTGATTTAGATGTCTTGCACTTCTTTCTGTATTTAAAATATCTCTCGGGTTTTGTTCTTTTGAATTCAATTATAAATGCTGTTGATTCAAATACAATAATGCTTCATTAGAAAATAACGACAGTTATTTTTTCAGAATGTATGTGATTTGATGAAGCTAATAGTATTGTGTTAATGTACCCTGCTCGGAGTCGTTGGGTTATACCTGATCAAAGTCCCCTTGATACAGACATTTACTACAGTAACTCATTAGTACGAGCGGAACTAACCAAGGATTATCTATACGAGGTATAAGACCGCCGGCCAAAGCCACAAGCCTAACGGTGTGTTAGTTATACGTATTATGACCACCAAACAGGCCAGTCCTCCACTAAATGTATTAGGTAAGTTGATTTTGTAGGATGTAGGATGACCTTGCAGATTAAATATTTCAATCAACAAACAGTTGCTATTCAAGTCACGTGGTTCGTACTAAACCTGATATGTTATTATTAATTAAGTCAATTTAAATGCTATTTAAACCGACAATTCTACAGTTAACTATAATAGCGGTCAATGTGATGTGATCCCCCATCACTTAAATCACTCTGGCTGTAGACACGAACGGTAACCATCACGGCTACATACCAGATGTATTAAAATTGCTCCGTGATGCTGTTAGAACGGAAATTCTTAATTGATCTACTTTGACAAGAACCGGTAAAGTGGTGTATCTAGTTTCAACAAAACAATCCACATTGTCATGGCCATTTCTTGATAAGTTAATAACAAAAACACATGAACGCGATCTGTTGACCTCGATTTCGCGTGTCATTCTCCTCCAAGTTGCGTTCAGCCCTCCTCTAGCGTGTATTAGCTGACCAATTACTCGAGAGGTCAGTGCTCTGATAGCTGTTTTTTTATCTGTAGAAAACGACTGAGTTGTTAGAAGCTGAATTGAAAATGATTACAGTAACAGAAAGTCCAGCCAAGCAGAAGATATTACTCTGCGCCATATGGGCCGAGGTGTCTGACCAAATCCTCTGAAAGACAAAACAGCTGGCGTTCGTTTCAGCAATGGTTATGTTCACACATAAACCAGTGACGTTTTCTACTTCTACATATTCAAGTTATATCTATATATATTTAGATAAAGCAGAGCGTAGATGCCTTAACTCTGGTACCTGGGTGAATTCACAAAAAATTCAAAAAACAAAACAAAACCAATTCACTGATTGGTGTACACTCTTGTCCACCCACCAAGACCCTGCCCTGGACCCGCTCCTAAATTAATACTCCGAACAAGGGCTAGCTCCGCCCCTGTTCAAGATATTTAAAGCGATTTCCATTTTTTCATATATAGGAAGAACATCTTATCTTTAGCTCACCTCAACAGGCGTAACGATTTTCATAAATCTTATACAAAATGATTATCCGTTTAGCACATTAATCATAATGTACGCAAATTTGAGCAAAAACGTCTCTAGCTTTGCCATCTTAAGCCTTGACTATGAGATGAAATGTGTACGAAATATAGGATCTTAAACTAATCTCTTTTATGAAACAACATAAATATACAATTGTAACTTGCTTGAGTTACTTCACCACCGGGGGGAAAAAAACAGCTTTGACTTTGTTTTTATATTATCTTGTTAGTAAGTAAACATATATATGTATACAAGCTACATGACCTCCAAGTTATATGATGACGTCACAATAGAGACAATTGATATAAAGACAATATGGCAGAAATTCGTATTTTGCAATATTCGAGGGAAATTGTTGATCATGTGATAAAAAGGATCTTTGAAAAGTTTCCATTTCATATTAATATGTATTACTTGTCATGAAATATCCTTTTTACCCGGCTCGGAAGGGGCTTTCTTAAATGGAAAATCTTAATGAAACTCTCGAAGGATCCTATATCATATGACGGTGCTGTTACAGTCTGGGTATTTGATAGACAAATACATTGCATTAAAAACAGATAAAATGATTGTTAGGAACGACAATCAAAGTCATACAACAACTATCAATAAACCTGCATGCCAAGAACAAAATATGAAAATATGTTTTGCTGTAAGGGAGAATGATACGATTTGTAGATAAACTGCACAGTCTAAACAGGGTCAAAAAATAGATATCTTAGAATGTAGAAGGCAATGACCGACGATACCACCATATGTTTAGATCGCATGCAGGGCGGTGTACTTGGCTGATCTGTTTGCCTCTGGGATCCACATCATCAGAGTCGTGTTTCTCCATCTATTTCAAATCAATGTTCACTGAAGCGTAACGCAGGACTACATTAACGAAGGACGAGACTCATTTGCCGTATAGCGATCAACAACATCCTCGACCGCGAAATTGACACAGATCAAAATCAAGGTCATTCACATATCGTAAAACGTCTGATTAAGTCGTAGATTCTCCTTTTATTAATATTTTTGACAGATACTGATAAAAACAATTGATATCGGTATTAAAACAAATATCTATTATCGGTAGACAGTTTTGCTTTTAAAAATATGTCTCAGACTAGGAATAGTCCTTTGGCTATCAACCAACCCATGTTAAAGTAGCATTATTTATATATAAGTACGAAAGCAAAAGCCCGTATTTGATTTTATAGTGAACAGAAAGTTTGGTTACATTGAAACCAAGGTTACGGAGACGCTTTTGCTTTTCAGCATATTTCAATGTTTAATTGGATCTTTAAATCTCATTGAAAAGATATTACTCTACAAGCTAAAATGGGTGAACGTTCAGGTGCGTAAATAGTTCACTAGTTGTAAACTGAGGTCAAAAGTCAGGAACAACTGCTTCTCTACATTGGCCACACAGTAAGAGACTTAAAAATCTCTTTCTCTCCGCGCCGGAAAACTCCCGTCAACAAGTACGTTTTTGCTATGCATCTGTTAACTAAAGGTTGTTGATTTTTCTGTTATTTTGTTTTCTCATTTTTAATGGTCAAAGAACTTATAAATTACATTTCTGACTCATTGTCAGAAAACGTTTAGATAACCAGATCTGATATTATTAGATCCTTTACATAACAAATAATGCATATATAAATGCTAAAGTTACTTAAAAGCATGAATGAGATCCGTCACTGACTGTCATGGCGTTCTCCCCACAGCTGCCTGCAACAAAGACGAAAACTCCAACATAAAGATAAGGCAATATGATGGCTGGCGAAAGCAATAAAGTGCACAATATTGAAAGTATAGAAATAGTATCCCAAAAATGAATAGCACTGCATCATACAGCTGTTTCGTCCTTCAATGACTCATTAAAGAAAGTTGGAAATCCAAATTGATCTATTGAAACAGACAGGGAGCTGCATGCAAACCTACTACTACTCGGGGAAGATAATAATAGCAGTAGTTCAGGTAAAGATAAACAACGGGGAATTTAAAAACCAACCTGCAGCGTCTACCACTTTGTATCTTGAAAGATTAAGGTAACACATTTCTGGTAAAAGATACAGTATCCAAAAACTAAGTTACGATGCACCATACAGATGCGTTGTCCTTCTAGGACTCATCGGCGATGGTAGGGGCCAAACAAATTATCGTAAATCCGATTTTTTCGAAACTAGTTGTTGAAACAGAACAGGTGGTGCTGAAAAACCCCAAGATCAAGTGTTAGCTAAATAAGGAGACACCCTTCTAGATACCCATGACAATTCTGCATACAGTAATTTTAACTTATAATAATGTTAATATTGCATAATTCATCGTCTCGGACTTGACGTAAAATACCACTTTAACACAGTGATATGTAATCAATAATTCTGCACGTGCTAGGTAAAACTGCTGTAGGTTTTGAACGATATTTTCTTGCCTCAACATAAATTGCCCATGAGGTAAATTGAGCGTTAAGGTCGTTTTTATGAATTCATAAACTGCACTAGAAGGACGTATGAAATATACGTATTTAAGTACACTAGTTATCTCAAAGGCATCTTTCTCGTTTTTGAAGTTAACTACATATATATGTATACATTGAACACATTTGCAAAATTCAAAATAAATACAATCTTTCCATCTGTACACACATAACCTCCGTCAACTAAATTTCAATGGCGCTTTATTAGGTGAAACCTATGAAGTATTATCTTAATAAAATATGTTGATTCGAGCGTGAAAGTATAAATACGGTCGAGTGACTTACGGCCCCCGTCAGCATGTGATATATACGACGCTGACACGCTGCCGACAAGTGATGTATAGAAGGTGAAGTGGGGAAAAAATGAAGTGTGCAAAAAAGTGTGTATATACGTGTAGTTTGGTAAACATAGTCACATAAATAAACAACTTATTAAAGGCTGCTTGTTGTGTGTCTGCCTTCTGCCAAAAGTGTGGAGCGTCCCTTTCCGGAAGTTCTTTTTTCAAACAGTAAACATAATGCAGGACGTTTTTTCCTTTATTGAAAAACGAAGCGTTATGTGGAAAAAGCATGATAGATAGTTCAAACCTCATGAAACGGACGGATTTTGATATCAAAACAAAGTTGTTGTTTTCTGCATTCTGAAAATACCGTAAATAGTTCAAAGCAGATGCTATAGAATTTGATTTTAATAAAAAGATGTTGTACGTTGGATATTTTGAAAAATACATGTTAAACGTTTCAAGCCTAATCTAGCTTTTTATCCAATGGAATGTTCTTTGAAGAATATTGCCGACAAAGTGCAGCAGTTAAAGCCAACGAAATATCTGTGTGCATCTTACCGTGTGTACGTCGACAATGTACGGGGGACACGCCTCATTTGCATCATGGAGACAGGCACGACACTTCCCCGTGAGTCACGCCCTAATCTACATACCCGTAATAAACATGCTTGTCCATTTCATTGTCAATTACATCGGAAATGTACCGTGACTTGACACCTTTTGGTAACAGTGTTTCCAGGCTATAGGCGAGAAATAAAAGCAAGGAAGATTCCGATGGGGTGTTGTTTTCTTTCGATTTTTTCTTACTTATTTGATTTAAAGTAAATTATTTTTTATATTTTGTTAGTGTTCTGAAATTCAGCGGTGTGTGTTTCAATACGTCTGACATTCGCTGTAAGCTGTTACACTTGACACTACCGGGTATAAATATTTTTCAACTGGAAATATTACATCAAATCTTAATTCGATAATTGCATTGTAAAGTACATGTTATCATCAAAACAGAATTTAATAAATCGGAATTTAAAACCATGCATTGATTACAGAATCTCGGCTCTTTCTAAAACAATCGATGAGAATGGCACGTATTCGTGACGAAGATACGGTAAAAATGTGTGTTAAGGACAACGAATTACATGATCTAACACATGGTAAAAATCTTATCTGTAACAAGCATATGAAACATAAAATCAAGACTCTAATTATTAGTGAATATGAAAATAAATCTTTCAGAAAAGTTCAAACAGACTGAACGGAAAAATATATTTCTTTACAAAGATATCAAGAATAATTAAACATTCCTAAAAACATATCGATACCCAGTAAATAGTTTAGACATTTGTAAATGCACATTATGTTAATATACATTTTCCTATCAGCAGGGAGAATGTGAATAAACCCCCTGGAGAACAGCGCTGTTATAGGAGGGTATAAGACATAACTGAGAAATAAATATTGCTAACTCGACAATATTTCACTAAACATTACAAAAAAATGTTTTTTCAGGTGACATGCAACTTATTCTTGGTTCGCGTCTGTTCATTAAACAGTCACTAGAACTAAGCAGAGTGGGACTGACGTTGGTTTATGTTGGTATAATGTTCTGAATTAAAACGCTGTTTTCTTTATATGTTCACTCAAGTTTCTACGCATGTAAAAATAAGTGGATTGTTTTTCATTCTTCTTTTGTTTTCTTTAAATATATATAGGAGCGTCGAGACAGTTTTCTTCACAGCTAGATCATAAAATACGCTCTTCTTAGAAAAAAAACACCTTATTAGCTGTCTGTAAAAGCTATGGTATAGACGCTGACATGTGTTCAGTCTGTATTCTAGCTATACCCATATACAAATCTTAGATTGCAAACACATATCATGGCTTAAAATTTCATCCAAAACCCATAACGAAAACAATGTTATTATCATCTCCAAGCATCAGTACAATAGGGGTGTAGCCAGTCAACCCCAGGCTAGGATTACAAAGCGTCCTTTCGATATAATGTATCTGATCCTTGTTGTTGTTCGTAAACAACTACGTAAGCCAACAAAGACGTTTTTTTCGTCAATTAAATGCTCCTGCGATTACAAATGATACAGGAGTCATATTTTTTTTCGATTAATTCGATGTCAGTTCTGCTACTTGCCAGTGTTATCGGTAAAATAAGATATATGATTTATTTTCTTTAAACGAATTTCTGATTGCTGTATCCCCATTCCGAGATGTGACGGAGCAGATTATTGCTCATTCCATGGTCGGTAGCAATGTGCATGGCGGAAAATTTATGCGCATGCCAAGTAAAAGATTAAATGATATACACGTGCATTAATAAATTAACATATACAATCCGGGTCGCTGAAAAGCTTACTATTGGCATGGCTTCACGGCCCAATTATCAGAATGCACAATTTCAGCAGGAATGTCAGCCTGCCAATGAGCGTTGTTTATTGGTTTATATGGTTCAGCCGTGCCGGTCAATGGGTATCCATGCCAGACATGTATGTATAAACAGTGATGTTACAGTATACATGATCAGGGCCTTGGTATGCGTGACACGTATTAGAAGTGCCAATCAGAGACAGCGTCCGAATCCCATGTCAAAGTGTCAAGCCCTCGGAATGCACACAAAAATGACTAGAGGCTTACGGGGAATGAGCTAAAACTAAACACAAGCCGATATTCCGTGATGTGGCATTTCAAACATTTTTGTCCAGGTTGTATTCAACAACATATATACATGTTGGCCATAGAATGAAACTGACAAGTCCGTAATGACCGCTGACATACATATAATGACCATTTGTCGTTTGACAGCTCCGCTTAAAAGCTTTTCCGTGATGTTCCTTTCAAAATGTTCATGACTGTTAGAAATTAACACATGCCACGAGTTTCAAATTAAATCTCTGTGCCTCACAAAATCATGGCAAGATCTTACAGGTCTGGCGATGTACATATGGTTTGATTTTCGGGTGCGAACTATGGCCATATGACCCTTGCTGGATCTACAGAGACAGCATGAAAAAACTTCCATCCGAAATAGAATAAAAAACTAAATTGTTTTACTTCATATTGAATGAAAACAAAGATGGTGTCTTCTGTTCGTCAACAAAAATATATTCATGCATTTTACTACTAGCTTATCTCCCCCTAGTTAAGAACCTAGAGTCAGACATCCAGGTGATCAAAATATCAGAGTTAAAAAAAAATCTGAAAAAAATCAATATTCTAGATATGGGGCCAATCTAGAGGGTAATAGTAGCAAGGAATAATATTTTAAACGGCTGGAAGATGTATGAAGCCTGACGTACCGTAGGAGGGATGTATCTTTTAATAATTCTAACCGTCAGATAGCTTGCAAATATTTATCAAGCTCACACTAAGTAAGATATTTAACAACGAAGTATATGGTCTCTAAAGAAAAATATATGGTTGAACAATTTTCAAACATTCACTAAGTAGGATTTACCGTAGGGTTGGTATAATCAACATTTAAAATCAACATCGTAGATGATTCCGATCACGAATATAAAAGAGATAACATGATTGTACCGATAACAATGCTTTTAAATATGAGCCGTTTTATTAGGAAAATTACCGATGTCTACATAACTGATGGACGGGGTGAAGATAGCATCATCATTACACGGCAAATCGTACCGTCGATTATATCACACCCCATCCGATAGCAGTTTTATACTGTTAAAAAGATACATTTCTCATTTCAGGAATTTCATAAAAATGATTTAATAGTTTACCCGTTGTACTTGCATTAAAATCACTATTCAGGTTTTAGTCCAGCGAATCCTGATCTTTGTTTCCGACTGTTTCAATTTCGTTACATCGTTATAATTAATTTGTTTCAGCATAACTGTGTCATCGGCAAAAGGGAAACATTTTGGTTCTCAGACATCAGCAATATCATTGTTATAACTCGAAAGGAAAAGAGGCCCAAGAGTTGGTCCTTGGGGACTGACACGAACTTCTATACTATCAGATTGGGATACTTTGTATTTGACCGCTGTGATATATGTATGAACGCTTCAAATCCATCGTCTTCGTCTTCATTGAAGATAAAGGATGCATGGGAGAACCCTGCCGCAGCCCCGACAATGCATTTCTCATCAAAACACTAGATACACGGGAGAACCCTGCCGCAACCACGACAATGTATTCCTCATCAAAAGATTGGATACATGGGAGAACCCTGTTACAGCTCCGACAATGCATTCCTCATCAAAAGATTGGATACACGGAAGGACCCTGCTGCAGCCCCGACAATGCACTCTTCATCAAAATATTGGATACACGATGGACCCTCCTGCAACCACGACAATGCATTCCTCATCAAAAGATTGGATACACGAGAGGACCCTGGTGCAGCCCCGACAATGCATTCCTCATCAAAAGATTGGATACACGGGAGGACCCTGCTGCAGCCCCGACAATGCATTCCTCATCAAAAGATTGGATACACGGGAGGACCCTGCTGCAGCCCCGACAATGCATTCCTCATCAAAAGATTGGATACACGGGAGACCCCTGCTGCATTCCCGACAATGCACTCTTCATCAAAAGACTGGATACACGGGAGGACCCTGCTGCAGCCCCGACAATGCATTCCTCATCAAAAGATTGGATACACGGGAGGACCCTGGTGCAGCCCCGACAATGCATTCATCATCAAAAGATTGGATACACGGGAGGACCCTGCTGCAGCCCTAACAATGCATTCCTCATCAAAAGATTGGATACACGAGAGGACCGTGGTGCAGCCCCGACAATACATTCCTCATCAAAAGATTGGATACACGGGAGGACCCTGCTGCAGCCCCGACAATGCATTCCTCATCAAAAGATTGGATACACGAGAGGATCCTGCTGCAGCCCCGACAATGCATTCCTCATCAAAAGATTGGATACACGGGAGGACCCTGCCGCAGCCCCAACATTGTATTCATCATCAAACGAATTGGTCACAAGGGAGAGCCCTGCCGCAGCCCTAACAATGTACGGTCACGCTTTATTTAACACGGCTATGATGTACATACATAACAGGCTTACGTCGCCACAAATTACCCTCTTACTTGGCGGATTAAAGAAACAGTTTATGGTTTAAATGCTCAGAAAAAGGTTTATATAATGCATGGTTGATTTTTAACCGCATAAGCGTTATTTTCTTAAAAAGGAACGAGCACAGAGTAGGGTAAATAAACAGTCGTTACGTATGTTGAAATGTTTGTGATGTTTGTTCGGACTGATTGGACAAGTTAATAACAGATAATTAAGCTTGATACACAAGGAAATGCAATGCAAGGAGAGTACTTTCCCACGATTGAAGTCGCGAGAGCGTGCACGAATTCCGCACGCACGTGTCTAATGTGTTTTTACAGGAAATTAACCTAATGAAGTAGGTGCTAGATCTACAATTTACACTACATTACGTCATAAAACGGATAAAAATAGTAAAGAAATACAACTTCTCTCAAGTTCTTTATACTTACTTGCATTTGCGACAAATGAATCTATTTCAATAATTTTTAAATATCCTCGAGTAGAAAAGTCTATTTAAAAATGTGATCATGTAAAAAAAAAATAAGGTTACCATGATAAGGCAAAATTTTCAATTAACAAGTTCGCCGTTTGTACAAATTTCATGATATTTTGGGGAAAAAACGGGGAAGATCCTATAGGTATATTGCGGGTATTTGAAAGCATATAAATCACCAGAAGGTTAAATCGATGTATCGCTTGTAAAACGACCAGGAAAACAATTTTGTTGTGATAAGTGTTGAGTGTTGCAATATCGAGTAAGATGATGCGCGTGCGTAGTGTGACATCCTTAGTCCATATTCCGTAATACCTTAAGGAAATCGTAAGCGTTAATTGTAAAGTTGATCTTCCTTGTATAAGTACTGGATATGTTAAGCTATATGACAAATGCCGAATAATTATAAGATATCCGATAAACTATAAATTTGTCATGTACTTTTTATTATTCTGTGTATCAATTTCGAGGGAAATTCAGGAGAAGTAAACGTAAGTAATAGGCATACTCTATGTCGTATATTCAAATTGAACGAAAACATCTTTACCGTGTTTATAATAAATGACGTCCATTGTACGCGTGTAATTTGATAGCGTAGAGTCAGACTGCGGCCCAGGTGGGTTGTATTTGGTGTATTCGCTAGCGGCCCAGGGCGTGTTTAGTTTTAGGATGTCAAGCCAGTAACATCGACCGCGCGGAATGAAACCCATCTCGACAGCAGCTCCGGGCTTAGATATTCTGCCACATCACTCATGCATGTTACATTCAAACCCGTGCACAAAAAGAAGTTCATTTGCCCTTTGGACATGTTTACTCCCTAACCTAAACACTTCATAGTTGTATAAAGTTATTGCAGTGCAAAGCACTGTAGCTCAATTAAACAAGTTAGGGTATGAAGCGATATTATCGTAAGTGCTGTCAGTCGCAGAAATTAGTTTATAAACAACTTACTTCCGATGTATTAGCCTCTTGGAAAAAACTGAATAACACAATTTTTGATTAGGGATAGCTCAGTACAAGTGGTAATTTTGGAAAGTTTATGTCAGCGAGGGAGGTTTTAAAACAGATGTTATTTTGTATTGTTTTGTTTTAATAGGATGGCGTCAGTTCGTATTAAAATAAATATGACAGGGGCGGGTCCAGGTGAGGGCCCTTTTCACAAAAACAAAAAACTATCGTAATCTGCTAATCTGCTAATATTGTATTGAATATGGCAATTTATCATATTCATTAATTAATTAAACTCATACCCTGATAAAAAAATGTCAAACCCTGACACTTAAACTATAAAATATACATGCTCCAAGTCAGGGGCCGTTACATTAGTGTATTTCACAATTATTTTATGTTTTTAGCAAAAAAAAGGTCCAATTTTTTTTGCCTAGCTCTGCTCGGCGAAAGATTGAATTCTACGCCCCCTCTTTCAAATATTCTAGAAACGCTCCTGTATGACATGTACAAAAGAATCGTTTAAGTTGATATACTGGCGTACTAATACAAACAAGTATTGGCTCTGCAGTCCAGTTCTCTCAAATGTATAAAGGCATGAAAGAAATGATCATATAGAAATACTTTAATGAAAGAGATGACACTACACAATACTATGAAAATCCAACTTTATCGTTCCTCCTTTTAAGTAAGGTAAGTTAAAAATTCAAACTGAAATATTTGATAATATGTAAATGTATAAATAAAATCATTTTGTGAATAGTATCAGAGGTAGTAATTCGGTATCTTGGGACATGTGTATATTTGATTCAGCACTAATTTGCTTAGCTATTTAGCTAATCATGGTACAAGCGCTTGATCCCATGTATTTTCAAGCTAATAGTAACACCAATGTGTTATCTATACATGTTGGGGGGGGGGGGGGGGGGAACAAACCTGCTATAGTTCCCTGCAGAATCATACTTATGATTGATTCCTCTGTGTTATGATTGGGGGACATTAACGAAACCAGTAATAGACTTACTGTATCATACTGCTGGTGTACTAGAGGCGACTAATGTGGGATCATATGAAGAATCGAGGGTTGTCTACTGTGCCCTCTGCCAAGGGGACATTGTATATGCAGTTCAATTGTTTGTTTGTAATTAAAGGACGTGCTAGGTTCCGGAGTAACCGGAGAAAAAAACCACCAACCAATGGCCAGTAACTAGGCCGCCCAACGTAAGCCTCGAACCTGCGACGCAGTGGTTGCAAGGGCGTAAAAACTAAACAACAAAAAAACAAAAAAATAAAGGGGATAACTGCAACAGTCTTGTTCATACCGCTGAAAGTTAATTCTTCGAACAAAAACAAACAAACAAAACCAAAATCAGAGCCCACTGAAATCCTTCTGAAAGCTTCTCTAGAGCGGTTAATGTAATGTAATGAAGACGCTTTTAGCGTTGTGTAAGTACACGGCAACTGAGAAATCGATATCGCTCACTAGACCGTGGAAAAAATATATTTTCTTCCGTTTACAAGTAGATGTAAACACGATAACATTTATGCAACATCTATATATGTTATATTTAATTGCCCAAAAAGCTTTGAGTTGCAATATCTATCTGCTAAAAGCGTGAGAATATTGTCGATAGGTGAGGACGGCGTTCGAGATGTCGTCCTACTCTTTGTTGACATACAACAACATTGAAAAGGCGGTAGATAATTTCCCATGTATCGCATACAACAATTAACATATCATAATGGGACGATGCCTTAATAGGTAATACATACGTCAGTCACTGATACATTTGAATTTACTTCTCACGAAATCTTCAAAACGTCACATTTGACATAGAAATGTAAATGTATTGTTAGTTATCAGTGAAGTGTCTTATAATCTAGGGGAGTGAGTTTGGGAGGATTCGACGGAAATTAATATAAGCTTAATAGCCAGCTGAAATTTCAGGAATATGACTTACTGATAAAAAATATATATTATTAAAGGTAAGAGTATAATTCCACGGCAAACAAAATTGGAGAGAGACTAGATAAGTTAATACGGGTACAATCGACATCCCGACTACAGCGTATAGTGTGTGCTATCTACTTAACCCTTTAAAACATGGTCGCGATGACTTCACATCTTTTGTAAAACCTGTTTTGCCCGAATTAAAACTTAAAAAATGTACGTTGATTGGATACGGAACTGTAGTTTAATGCACGTATGTTTTAAACTTAGGGCAAATTAAAATAATAGCGATGTTTTCATTTTGTCAATTTACAAAATATTCATCGTTTTAAACAGATTGGGAAAAAAAAAATAAGAAATGGAAAAAAAAAATCTGAAAATATTCGCCTTATGATGGAATTCAATGCGAAACTCTATAATGTTAAATGTTACATTAGATCACAGTTTTGTTAAATTCTCTATCGATCAAAAATGTAATAGATACCAAAATACAATATTCTGCAAGTAATAAAAACACAACAAATCACACCAAATAGACAGCACCAAAACTACATATGTAAATATACAGTATACCATGCTGAAAGGTTAAATTAAGATAAACGTTCATTTTTTTTTTATTTCTAGGAAAATTTATATTCTCACAACATAAAATGAATCATACCCTGTATGAGTACTACCCTCGGCTGTGTAAATTTAGAGTTTATAATCCGTGTCAGCAATATGCGTTGTAACGACAATACATACATATGCTATAAAATGGACGAAATATTTTCGTTTCAACAAATAATGAACAAATTTTCACATGGGAAAATTAAGAGACGCACATCAATTTTATAAGATGTAAACTGACTCACCGATAGCGTTATGATATGGGCATCTGTTTGAACTTAATTGGTCTGATTTTTATCAGGGACATTGGGGAGAATAGGACACGTCTGAAGCAGCTTACCGTTATGGGGGGAATGTTTCAGGTCGGTGTGAAAAAATAGGAATTATGTTTTGATTTTATCTTTCAGATACCGAAGCGTGACAAATCATCAGCTCAGCAACAACAAAGGGAGGTAAGCGTCTCCAGCGCGCACAGTCTAAGTTTAAAGTGACACGCTCGGAACATATTTCACTTTTAATGACGTTTTCTAAAAATAAAATAAAAAATTTGAAATGCTTCCAGGAAAGTTGTAATTGTTCAGTTCGTTATGAATCCTCTACATGTATAGTTAGAGCACTAAGGCAAGTACCTTGAGCATGATCATTCTACGATCTTGCGCATTTTCCGAGACAGTTTGTTTCTGTTCCATGTCTATGTTTTTTTGTCTTGTATAAGTTTAAATTAAACTGCCTTCTTTGTAAAGTTATTGTCCTAAAATTCTCACAGGATTGCAGACAAATTGAATAACGCGGGTTATGATTAATTTGTCTACAATCCTGTGAGAATGATAGGACAATAACTTTCCAAAGAAGGCAGTTTAATACTTATATGTCCGTTTTTAATTTTAGTTTTTCTTATATTTCCAACATGTTATCGCATTTCAAAGTCAAATTTTGCGTTGTCTGTCAATGGGACATGAACTGTGACGTCACTAGTACACGCGACCTTTCCCGCCAAAAAATATAGTTCCGGGGAAATAAACACAAAATCATTAATTTCATTTTAACAATTTAATCAATATATTCCATCGTGAGGATATTCACCTTTTAAACGTCAATAATACACTGAATATAGTGACGTAGGTCAAAACGACGTCATTTAGTCTCGACGTCACGAAAATGTTCTTCATATCACTACACCAATGGAAATTATGTGAGAATTATGATCTGATATCTTTCTATTTTTGCAGAGCAAATGGAAATATAATACTTAAATAAAACACGAGAAAAAAATAGAGGAAATAAACCTGACAACATGTAATTTCTGAATGAAAAAGGCATATTTAAACCCATGACATGTCTTGTCTTGATAAAACTTTGGGATGGCTTCAATCATTTCAAAACTATATATATATAACAACATACTTTTTTTAACATTTTATCGATTTCATTTAACATGTATGCTTGTATTTCATATGACTGAACTGTGTCAGCTATCTGCTTTAACGTTGATTGGACGAATGAACGTTGATTGGACGAATGACTTAAGTCACAGCAAAACCAAACTGCGAAAGTAACGAAGATCTGATAAAATGGTAAAATTACCATCGTCATATACGTTTATATACAGGATAAATTGAAGTAACATGCAAGACACGCGATCCAACACGGACTGTGAGTCTTTAAAATTCTCCGACCATTGTAACAGATTATAAGGGAGTTTTTATTTATGAAAAGAAAGTTTGAAATCTTGCATGATTTGTAATCTTACTTGAGGACGAAGCATGTGAACATATAAACCTGATGACTCAAAAGTAATTTTTGTTGCAGGGTTCAATTGAGCGCGTCCATCCCTGACGATTGTAAATAGTTCGCTGGTTGATCACAATCTCCGATACATCAGCGGATCACAGCCCGGGAACGTGTACGAGTTACTACGGGAAACCCTAATCCACACAGCCCCGGAACGTGTACGAGTTACTACGGGAAACACTAATACACACAGCCCCGGAACGTGTACGAGTTACTACGAGAAACACTTATCCACACAGCCCCAGAACGTGTACGTGTTACTACGGGAAACACTTATCCACACAGCCCCGGAACGTGTACGAGTTACTCCGAGAAACACTTATCCACACAGCCCCAGAACGTGGACGTGTTACTACGGGAAACACTTATCTACCCAGGCCCGGAACGAACGTGTACGAGTTACTAAGGGAAACACTTATACAAACAGCCCCGGAACGTGAACGAGTTACTACGGAAAACCCTAACCCACACAGCCCCGGAACGTGTACGTGTTACTACGGGAAACCCTTATCCACACAGCCCCAGAACGTGGACGTGTTACTACGGGAAACGCTTATCCACACAGCCCCGGAACGTGTACGAGTTACTACGGGAAACACTTATCTACACAGGCCCGGAACGAACGTGTACGAGTTACTACGGGAAACACTTATACACACAGCCCCGGAACGTGTACGAGTTACTACGGAAAACCCTAATCTACACAGCCCCAGAACGTGTACGAGTTACTACGGGAAACACTTATCCACACAGCCCTGGAACGTGTACGAGTTACTACGGAAAACCCTAATCCACACAGCCCCGGAACGTGTACGAGTTACTACGGGAAACCCTAATCCACACCGCCCCGGAACGTGTATAAATAACAACATTAAGGGCAATAATTCTTAAAGTACACAGAACTAATGCATTGGTTAAAGTTCTTGAAAGTTTTGTTGAAATCCATCTATGCTGTACGAGTAGGATTTGCTTGGCTCCGTCATTAAATGACAAAAGTCTTCTTGACAGTAGCGAAGGATTTGTGATGGATACGATGATAAAACTCGATGCAATTATATAGGGGCAGTAGCGCGAACAAAATCGTATGCACAGGACGGACAGAAGGACACCTGGTTTCAATGAATGTTTCCCCCTTATTTCATTGCTGTTTATATAAAAACATGTCAGTGTGGATGATTATAGTGTATGTCCCATGGTCAGCTGTGGTCAGTTGTGGTCAGTGTCCGTTGTTACTTTACTGGTTAGTCTTTATTTGAACTGACAACTATGGTACAGTTCGGCATAAAAGTACAACGCGATTCTAGGCCGGACCCTGTGTTCCGGACGTTCCACTTCTTTACCGGTGCTGTTTATCTATTAATATCTAAAAGTACAAGGTCAGGCGACACACAAACTGTGCCCTCTAGCGGTACCACAGTCGGGTAACCCTGGTGATGCGTCGGGCATTTCCGAGCCCGCAATCTTTGGATTAATATGTAGCCAATCACCCCACAAATCGATGGCATCTAGATATATTTATCGACACAAATGACAAGTAAATTGAATTGATATCGTGAACGTTCGTTTTCTTATGTTTACGAGATTGACGAGTGTAAACTGCCGGTAGATCGCCAGATCATACCTTTGATCGTAATGTTCAATATAATTATGTACAGGTTTCTGTCGTTGATGATGTACGCAGGTCATGACTGATTTTAAACACGGAACTAACGTAGAGCGAATGCTATCATCCAATCCAAGCACACGCCAAGGTACATGTACGACTTTCTTTGAAAACAAGTTTTCCTTGTTTACCCGCCATAATGATGGGAATTAATAGCATGTTGAAAGGGTAAATTTGTGTAATAGAGATGATACCTTTGTGATAAAGGATTGCTAAATTATCTACAATTATCATTTTATCGTAATTCCCATCAGCGTTTCCTCAACAATTCTATCTTAGTTCCAAACGATATTTCTTCTAAATACGATTTTAAAAGCTGAAGTCAATCATGAAATGTAAGAGTAATGATATTGCGTCCGCTGTGTATTGCCTTAAGTAAGATTATATTGATGAATTAAAGAAGTATTAGGCGTTTCGACGACTGCGAGTCTTGGGTGTATTTGCGTGGCTTTCCTTGATGCTTCGTGACTTTGTCTAATAATCTCATTACTGATGTGGACGAGTTTCATTCCATGGTTGTGGTCAACTGTTTCGCAACCAATGGTTTGTTGACAGTGATGTTTGAACCTCTGATTTGTTGCCAGTGATATTATTCCTTTCCCTGGCTACTTATCCTCGATATCCATGGTTACGCTCTCTTTCGCTCTCTACACCTCTGGAATCATCCTCGATATCCAGGGTTACGCTCTCTTTCGCTCTCTGCACCCCCTGGAATATGTCATAGCAAAATTGAAGGCACGCGACTAGCTACTGGTGTCAGGTAAAAAAAACATGACCAATCACTTGGTTGATGCTTGTTCTTTGCAGATTACAGAGGAGCGATGCCCGACTTCAAAGCCAGAACGTTTTACCTTTACGCTACTGCGAGATTCTTTTGATGTACATTAAAGGATCGAATGAGTCTTCTCGTCTCTCCCACAAGGTGCTGCATACTGAGCCTCAATTTTGCTATGACATGTTCAAGGGGTGTAGAGAGCGAAAGTGAGCGTAACCCCTGTATATCGAGGATGATGGCTACTTGGCAATAGCCTGTCTTGGTTCCTGGTTAGTTGGCAGTGGTCAGTTGGTCCCTGACCTTTCACGGCGCTCATTTCCAACTTTAAAAAGGTATCGAAGGGTCGTGAAGTCCAGGCTAGTCATTCATGTAGTCTTAGTCCAGTCCTGGTCTGTTTCCTGTCAAAATTATACATATCCTCATTCTTGTTGTTAAGTGTGTTTCAGTCTATGTGTCTAGTTCATAGTTGTTGTCGTGTTTCCCCCTTCCTTACATGTCTTCAGCGGTCTGTCGGTTCCTTACTTGCCCTCAAGGATATTTCGAGGTCCTGGTCTATGTCAAGAAGGATTCGGTTTACGACTTCTCGTAAAGGTGTCTTGGTCGCATGGAAGTTTTCGAGGTAAATCTGGTCTGTTGTCTGAGTTCTAAGCTTCCCCGATCCACTTCCTGTCGTCGTCAGGTATATATCGCTAGGCGTAATAAAACCTGAAATCAAAGGAGGAGACAAAACAAGTAACATAATCATCGAATCAATATTGCTACGATAACACACGCTTGCAACTTGATGTATTTTTTTTTATTCTAAGAAGCTGAATCCTGATGTTGAAAATCTGCGTGTAATCTGTCCTCTCCAGTTACCTACCTGCTTCACCAATTTGTCATGACCATATAAATCACTGAAGTCACCTTACCTTGCCACCTGTGCTGGCTTAAGGAGAGAGAGAAAATGACATGTATAATGTACATTAATTATCGTCAGAATAACACTGTTATTTTTTTATTAACGACTGACAAACAGGCTGATGTATGTGATCGTGTACAACAGAGCCAGAGAAAGGGGTGCAGGACGTGGTAAGTGGTGTGTGGACGAGAGAGGGAGGGGTGCAAAACGTAGTAGATGGTGTATGGACGAGAGAGGGAGGGGTGCAAAATCTAGTATATGGTGTATGGACGAGAGAGGGAGGGTGCAGAACGTAGTATATGGTGTATAGGCGAGAGCGGTAGGGGTGCAAAACATAGTATATGGTGTGTGGACGAGAGAGGGAGGGAGCAAAACGTAGTATATGGTGTATTGACGAGAGCGGTAGGGGTGCAAAACATAGTATATGGTGTGTGGACGAGAGAGGGAGGGAGCAAAACGTAGTATATGGTGCATTGACGATAGCGGGAGGGGTGCAAAACGTAGTATATGGGGTGTGGACGAGAGAGGGAGGGTGCAAAACGTAGGGTGCAAAACGTAGTATATGGTGTACTGACGAGAGAGGGAGGGTGCAAAACGTAGTATATGATGCATTGACGAGACCGGGAGGGGTGCAAAACATAGTATATGGTGTGTGGACGAGAGAGGGGAGGGGCAGAACGTAGTATATGGTGTATGGACGAGAGGGGGAGGATGCAGAACGTAGTATATGGTGTATTGACGAGAGCGGGAGGGGTGCAAAACGTAGTATATGGTGTGTGGACGAGAGAGGGGAGGTGCAGAACGTAGTATATGGTGTATGGACGAGAGAGGGGAGGGTGCAAAACGTAGTATATTGTGTATGGACGAGAGAGGGGAGGGTGCAGAACGTTGTATTTTGTGTATGGACGAGAGTGGGGAGGGGGCAGAACATTGTATTTTGTGTATGGACGAGAGAGGGGAAGGTGCAGAACGTTGTATTTGGTGTATGGACGAGAAATGGAAGGGATTATAACGTTGTATTTGGTGTATGGACGAGAAAGGAAAGGTGTGCAGAACGTGGTTCGTAGTGTATGGACGAGAGAGGTGAGGTGCAGAACGTTATATGTGGTGTACGGACGAGAGAGAGGAGGGTGCAGAACGTTGTATTTTGTGTATGGACGAAAAGGGGAGGGTGCAAAACGTAGTATATTGTGTATGGACGAGAGAGGGGCGTGGTGGAGAACGTTGTATTTGGTGCATGGACGAGAAAGGAAAGGTGTGCAGAACGTGGTTCGTAGTGTATGGACGAGAGGGGGGAGGGGCAGAACGTTATGTGTGGTGTACGGACGAGAGCGAGGAGGGTGCAGAACGTTGTTTGTAGTGTATGGACGAGAGGGGGGAGGTGCAGAACGTTGTATTGTGTGTATGGACGAGAGAGGGGAGGTGCAGAACGTTATATGTGGTGTACGGACGAGAGAGAGGAGGGTGCAGAACGTTGTATTTTGTGTATGGACGAGAGAGGGGAAGGGGCAGAACGTTGAACTTGGTGTTTGGACGAGAGAAGGGAGGGGTTCAGAACGTTGTACTTGGTGTATGGACGAGAGGGGGGAGGGTGCAGAACATTGTATTTTGTGTATGGACGAGAGAGGGGAGTGGTGCATAACGTTGTATTTGGTGTATGGACGAGAAAGGGAAGGTGTGCAGAACGTGGTTCGTAGTGTATGGACGAGAGAGGGGAAGGTGCAGAACGTTGAACTTGGTGTTTGGACGAGAGAAGGGAGGGGTTCAGAACGTTGTACTTGGTGTATGGACGAGAGAGGGGAGGGGTGCAGAACGTGTTTCGTGGTGTATGGAGGAGAAAGGGAGAGTTGCAGAACGTTGTATGTGGTGTAAGGACGAGAGGGGAGGGGTGCAAAACATGGAACGTGGTGTGTGGACGAGAGGAGAGGGAAATAGAACGTTGAATATGGTGTGTGGACTAGCGAGGGAGAAGTACAGAACAATGTACGTAGTGTGTGAACCTGGGAAGGGCTAAAGTGAAATGATACGTGGCACATCGAATCAATTACGGGTATAAACAGTGATAGTGAGAATTGTTGATGTAATGACGAGAGAAGGTCGGGTAGTGGAGGGAAAGGAGGGAGGAGGGCCAGAGAGAGAGAGAGAGAGAGAGAGAGGGGGGGGGGGGGGGGGGGGGGG